>NW_027397066.1:147384202-147440186 GCF_003265705.2 Callorhinus ursinus | reverse complement strand
AATTGATAAGGTGTTTGAAAAAAGAAAGAAGAGGATTAAAAAAAAGGGGGGGGGAGAGAATGTGATCAGGCAGGAGCCTAGAACAAAGCCATACACTAGAGATTTAGGGTGTATTTTGATATGTTAGAAGAAACTGTATCGCAAAATTTTAAAGAGAGAACAACTTATATATATATGCCAAAAATAAGGGTAACTACTATGAAAGGATACAATATGACTCTATGAATGAAAAATAAAAAAGGGATTGATAAGATGTTGGTTGAAAAAGGGAAAAAGAAAAATTAAAAAAAAAGCAGGTAAAAAAATTAAGTTTGAAAGACTAATGAATCATGGTAAAAAAGCCATGAACTCTATGTGCAGTATTCCCCTAGTGCTGGAGTTCTCCCGTTCTCATTGATGGGTAAACTTGGTCTTGGCTGGCTGTTCTTGCTGATCTTCTGGGGGAGGGGCCTGTTGCCGTGGTTCCCAAATGTCTTTGCTGGAGGTGGAATTGCCCCACCTTGCTGGGCTGGGCTAAGCAATCTGCTCGGGTTTGCTCTTGGGAGTTTTTGTTCCCTGCAAGTTTTCCGTACAGCTTTGGAGGATGAGAGTGAAAATAGCGGCCTCCCAATCTCCGCCAGGGAGGAGCCAAGAACTCTGGGCCCTGCTCCTCCGTGCGCCCCCAGAGAAAAGCAGTCAGTCACTCTCGTCTCCCTGGTCTCCGGCTATACTCCGTGCTCATCTGGCCTGTGACCAAGCATTTCTATCTCTGGCACCCGACCCCGTGTGGAGTCTCCAAACCCAGCAGATCCCTGAGGTGCGCTCCCGCGCTGCTTCTCCCCAGGGGAGGAAGGGGAGTCTCCCCAGATCTGCTGCCTGTTGGGTCCCTGCTGGAGGAGCAGTGGCCCTACTGTCACTGATCACAGTTTGTGACAACTCCGAGCTTTGAGTCCGCACCTCGGCTCTGTCTCTGCAGCTGGCTTCCCCACTCTGATACCCAGGAGCTCTGCCGCAGTCAGACACCCCCGGTCTTTCTGTGACTCCGAGGGTCCTGAGACCACACTGTCCTGCAAGGGTTCCACCCCCAGCTTAGCCACTGGAGCGACGTCCCTCAGCGGAGCCGACTTCTAAAAGTTCCGATTTTGTGCTCTATCACTTGCCAGAAGTGGCCGATGGAGGCCCCATCTCCCACCGTCTATCCTCCCGAATATCGTCTCAGATTCACTTCTCCACACATCCTACCTTCCAGAAAGTGGTCGCTTTTCTGTTCCGAGTTGTTGCTATTCTTTTCTTCGATCTCCTGTTTAGTTCGTAGGTGTTCAGAATGGTTTGATCCCTATTCAGCTGAATTCCTGAGACCAGACGAAATCCAGGTCTCCTACTCCTCCGCCATCTTGCTCCACTCCCCCCCATTTATTATTTCTTTTTCCATCTTTTGATTCATTGAATATTTTTCATGATTCCATTTAGTGTCCTTTTTGACTTAACAAAGACTCCTTGTTTTTTTTTATTTAAGTGGTTGCTTTAGAGTTTATATCTATATATTTATTTTTGATTACAGTTTACCTTCCAGTATATTTTACCACTGCACATATATTATAAAAGCCTTGTGATAGAATGCTTTCATTTCTCTTCCCCCAACCTTTGTACTTTGTTGGCATACATTTTACAGTTCCATGTGTTATAAATCCCCATTATATTAGTAATATTTTTGTTTAAGCAGTCAACTATCCTTTAAAAAAATTTAAAAATAAAATTTCATATATATTATGAAATTATGAACACCTTTTTTGTTTCCTTAATTCTTTTGTGTAGACCCAGATTTCTATCCTTACATTTCTACCCTGCTTAAAGGACTTCCTTTAACATTTCTGGTAGTGGGAGTTTGATCTTTTGCATTTATCTACATTTTTAAACTTGTAGTCATCTTGTCATCTACATTTTTAAAGACACTTTTGTTGGCTATAGAATACTAGGTTAACAGCTTTTTTCTTTCAATCCTCTAAAGATGTTGCTTGCTTTCTTTCTCATTTGCATTGTTTTCCATAAAAAATGTGTTATTTTTATCTTTGCTTTTCTGTACATACTGAGTTTTCTCCCCCACTCTGGCTTCTTAAGATCTTCTCTATGTCATTGAATTTGAGCTATTATATAAGACATGACACATGTTATATAGTTTTCTTGGTATACTTGTGTTTGGGATTACTTGAGTTCCTTGTATCTGTATATATAGTTTTCATGAAATTTGGATGATTCTTGGGCATTATGTTTTTCAGGATTCTTTTTTTAAGTAAAGGATTTTATTTATTTATTTGACAGAGAGAGAGATTATACAAGCGGGGGGAGGGGGGCACAGCAAAGGGCGAGAGAGAAGCAGACTCCCCACTGAGCAAAGAGCCTGATGTGGGGCTCAATCTCAGGACCCTGGGACCATGATCTGAGGTGAAGGCAGATGCTTAACCCACTGAACCACCTAGGCACCCTTCTTCCAGTATTCTTTGTGTCCCTACCTTTTGTTCATATCTTCCAAAGACTCCAATTATACACTTTTGTTCATTCCCATAACTTCTCTTTTTGCATTTCATTTTAGATGCTATATCTTCCAGTTTACAAATCTTTTTTTTTTGGGGGGGAATGTCTAATCTGCTGATAACCCCATCTAAAGCATTTTTAATCTTGCACTTTTTTTTCACCTTTACATTTTTATTTTGCTCTTTTTATATCTTAAATGTCTCTGCTCAACTTTCTTCCTTTTTAAAAAGGATTTTATTTATTTATTTGACAGAGAGAGAGAGAGAGAGAGAGAGAGCATAGCAGGAGGAGCAGCAGAGGGAGAGAGAGAAGCAGGCTCTCTGCTGAGCAGGGAGCCCATTGCAGGGTTTGATCCCAGGACCCTGGAATCATGACCTGAGCTGAGGGCAGAGGCTTAACCAACTGAGTCACCCAGGCACCCCTCTGCTTAAACTTCTGAACATGTAGGACACTGTTATAATGTCTTGAAGTCTTATCTGTTGATTCTTAGGTCTTAGATTCCATTGACTGAATTATCTACTAATTATGGGCCATATACAGGTACTTCTTTTCATGCCTGGTAATTTTTTCATCAGGTTTTAGACCTTTTACATTTTGGGGAGCTGGACATCTTGGTATTCTTTTAAACATTTTGTTCTGAGATGCAGTTACATTACTTGGAAATAGTTTGACCCTCTTGGGATTTGTTCTTACAATTTATTAGGCAGGACTGGACTAGTGCTTAATCTAGGGCAAATTATTCACTACTCCTAATCTAGTCCTTCTGTGTGCTCTACTGAATGTCCTACAAATTACCAAGTTTGTCAGTCTGGCTGATGGGAACATACACTATTCCAAGACTTCTGTTTGTTTTGGGCACTATTATTTCTAATTCTTTTGAATGTTTGTTTGTTTGGGTTGTTCCTTCACACACATGCTCCTACCATTACTCTGCTGAATACTCAAGGGGTACAGATTTGTAGCTCTCTTCTCATGGTGGTCTGCCCTTGATATTCTAGCTGCCCCATTCTCCCCAAATTCTCAGCTCCAAATCAACCCACGTTGAGCCCCACCTGGCCCACCTGGGTTCCCCTTCTTCATACCACAACCTAGAAACTCTCGAGTCAAGAAACCGTGGCAATTGTAGTTCTCACGTTATTGTTTCCCATCTCTCAGGGATCATTGTCCTTCACTGCTGGACATTGAGTGTCTTGAAAATTACTATTTCATATATTTTATGTGTTTTCAGGTGGATGGGTAAATCTAGCCCATATTACTTCATCTTGTCCAACTGTGGAAGTCTGAAGATTTATCCATTAATTTTTATTTTCGAACATTAAAAAATATTTATTGAATTATTTTGAATAGATAATACATTCACATGTTTATAAACATTCTTGTTCCTACATCTACTCACTGCTACTCTATTTTTCTCATCACAAACAACCACTATTATTTCTTGGATGCCCTTTCAGAGGTATTTTATGCTTATATAGGGAGATGCAGCTATATCTGTTTTATTCTTCTTTTTCTATTCAAGTGACTGTATTCTATATACAGTGTCCTTTACTTACTTTAAAAAAATTGCCTAATTATTAAAAACTAGCTAATATTTTTAATGATCATGCCATCCTTGTTCTATTTTTTTTTTAACATCTGACCGTCATTACATTGTGCATCTATATGTATATATATATTTGGTGAACATTTAGGTTATTTTCAAAATTTTGCTCTTTCAAAATTTCTACAATGAATAACTGTACATACATCATTGTCACATGTGTGTGAATATATCTTAGAATAAATTTCTGGAATTATATATCCTGGTTTGCTATACAGAGTAAAAGTGTACAGATTTATTTACTTTTTCACTTCTGGAAGTTAAAAGTTCACAATTAAGTTGTGTCCTAACCTGAAGCTTTAGCTCACGTTCCATACCAGTTCAAGCCTAATGACTTAGGGCCTGATAAAATAAGAGTTAGAGAAGAGTAGCAATCCTACTGAGAAATTACAGATCTATCATAAATTACTAGTACAGGCCAGTCTACAGATAAATCTTGCTAGGGACATGTCATGATTATGACAATATTTGGAGAGGAACGGTTGAAAAGTTACGCAGGGTAAAAGATTAAAAAAAAAAGAAGTGGAAAGAAAGGGTGTGGGGTAAAGGATGGATTTGATACTAAGGAAGATAGTGTACAAAGGCCCTGTGGTAGGAGGGAGCATAGTAATAAGAAATGGAAGAAGTCCAGTCCTGCTGAAGCCAGAGCATGAGGGGAGGATGGAGGATGCATGCAGAGTACCTAGTGCAGTGCCCACATAGAGTGGGTGCTAAAAATTCCCACTGGGAACATATATAGGCAATGCCAATGTAACACAAGAAATTATTGATAAGTAAATCAGTATTTGTTCTTCCCCTTTGATCACCACAACCCTTCTCATTTCAGGCACAGAGCAAGCCAGGACAGCAGTCTTGATTTTTCTGGCTTGGAAAGAAGAAGTTGTTAAAAGATAAGAGCTTCTTCTATTTTTAAGGGAGTCTAAGCAGCCTGAAGAGATCATGCACGATGTCCCAGAGAGGAAAGAAAGAGCCAGAAGCCGTCAAGTCCTGGGGTGACAGAGGCACCTGCTGCATGGTGAGTGCTTTGGGAGATGGCAAGGCCTCCTGTATGGGACACATAGGGAAGCTTTATCCCCTGAACTGGCACTCAGCCTTGACAAACTTTATTTTGCATGAAATGAACAGAACTGCTGATTTGAAGGAACCGAGTGGCTTGGGCAGTAGGGGTCTTGGTGGCAACCCTCTGAACTGACAATTATGATCAGAAGGACTACTCTGATAATCTGGCTTGAATAAGATTCTAGAACCATTGCCCTCACTGAAAACAGGGGAAATTCCATGAGAAGAAAGAATGAATCTCCTACTAATTTTGTGAAGGAGACTCAGAATGGGAATTACATGGCTCTGCAGAAAATGTAATATTGTGATCTATTATGCTCAACTGAGTTTGTGGATGGAAATTCATACCCACCACACAAATATGAGTTAACTATGTGCAATGTCACACTGAGGTCAAGAGAAGAAAGTTGACTGTGTTCCTTACATTTTAAAGATAAAAGATTTTAATGTGTCACATTATCTTCTCCTCAGAGAAAATGAAGAAGGAAGTTTATTATTTTCAGCATGTTCTCATACTCTCTGTTTTCCATTTTAAATAGAATGCAATTACTGGAAACTTTCCTCACTGGTCCTATTTCTCACAATCTCTTCATTTGTTTATCTTCACATTCCTTGATTTCTTCCAAAATATCCTTACTGGTTTTGTTTCCCTGGAATGTTAACACACTGTAGACATGTTCTAATGTGGTTCTATGTCTATATAACTTTTAGCATCTTAATGTACTTTATGGGTATTACTCATAATATCACAAATCAGGTCTTAAGTTTTGCTACTAACAAACACCCATCATTCTTGGGACATCTTTTAAAAATAACATAAGCATGAAGCAACATATTCCTATTGAATATTCTTTATTCTTCAGGTTACAAAAATGTAACGTTTGAATGCTTAATGGAAACCAGTTTTCTGTTTTATGCTAAGGCCACTGAATCAGGTAATAAATATATTTCCTTTTTACCTACGGTAGACTAGTTTACTGTTCTACATCAATTTTTGTGTTCCAAAACTTGCTGACTTTAAATTTATGAGGCTGTAGTATAAAAGTATGCTAGAACCATTCTTTATTTGGCACCCATGAAAAAAAATCTTCATGTTTTCATTTGCAAATGCATTTTTCAAATTGTATAGTTGGTTGTTTTTGCTAAACCAGGATGTAGTTCTTAATGCTTTGTAGCCTTACCCTGCGAGTCCCACTGCATTCTGAGGAGTTGCTGAGCCTCCTATTGTTCTCTATTTCACATGTTGACTCTTCCCCACATGTGAAAAATATGGGGGAGTTTTAATAAATTTTTCCCATAAATTTTTGCCTACTTTCTCACATTTTCAGACAAAAAGTGTTATTTCGAATTTTAGTGCATCTCGCGTGCCATTTGGGGGCTTAATAATAAAAAAAAACCCATCACATTGAAAGATAAACATGCATAAAAATTTGTTTTTAAAATTTACTAACAATTAAAACTTAGGTCCAGAAATCTAAAGGAATTCTTCAATTTGGCCTCAGAAAATAAATTGGCTCTCAATTTCCATTCATTTTAGTGGCTGCAATGAGAATTCTGGACATGTGGGTTGCAATGTGAATTTGATCAAAAATGAAGTGGCACAATTTCCCTCTGGACTCAATCAAGCCAAGTCAATCAACACAAAGATGAACCACATAATTTTCAATTATGTACCTAGAAATTTTTAGTTGGCCCATGACTCAAAAATTACAGAACAATTTTAGTTGGCCCATGACTCTAAAATATAATTATTTCCAACTAGAATACAATTGTTGAGTAAAATGATATTGCAGATTAAAACATAATATTTTTTTCTAACAATTTTGTTCTTTTAAGTATTAATTCATTACTTAATTAGAATTTTGAAAAAAGTGGTTAAATAACTACTGACAAATCCATTTGTATAAATTGTCTTAAAAAATTTCTTTTTGGCTACAATTTCCTTACCTTTTTTTGTGTAATGAGGGCCATAAAGGTGAGGGAAGAATGTGAGCTTTCTGTTATGCAAGGAGGTGGTCATCCTAGAGGCAAAAAATGAAGTAGGTTCTGGGCTAGGAGAAAGAAGTCCTCTTTGGGAGAGCAGGATACAGAAATGGAGGGAAAATTTGATTCCAATCATAGAAAGCTATGATTTCTCCTAACTTTTGCACTTTGGGATGTTGTATGTATAATGGGAGAAATGGCTCTTTTATGTGCAAGTTGAGAGAATTGTTTAAGTAAAGTTTAACACTTAGCACCCAGGCCTATGCCTAGAGCCAGCAGAGTTAAGCTGAGATTTTTTTTCTGCACTCTGCCGTCAAAGGAATTCCTACTGGACGAGTGACTGGATCTGTCTTAGCATAACTGTATTTCTTACTTCTTCCATTAGGCTGCACTAGACTGCCAGACTTAAAAAATTATATATATATAATAAAAAATATATATACATATATATTTTAAGATTTATTTATTTATTTTAGAGAGAGAGCGGGTGCGAGTATGGGAGGAGCAGAGGTAGAGAGAGAAAGAATCTTCAGCAGACTCCTCGCTGAGCCCAGAGCCCAGAGTGGGTCTCCGTCTCCCAACCCTGAGATCATAACCTGAGTCAAAATCAAGAATCAGACATTCAACCATCTGAGCCATCCAGGCGTCCTCATCCCCAATTTTTTAAAAAATTTTATTTTATTATGTTGTGTTAATCACCATCCATTACATCATTAGTTTTTGATGTAGTGTTCCATGACTCATTGTTTGCATATAACACACAGTGTTCCATTCAATACATGCCCTCTTTAATGCCCATCACCAGGCTAAGCCATCCCCCCACCCTCCCTCCCCTCTAGAACCCAATTTTTAAAAAAATAAGAACAAGTGGCAGCAGCAGCAGGAAAAATAGCAACAGAGGTTTTCTGCTTTTCTTTCTGAGAGGCAATGGTTATTTCGGCTGTATCGTAGGAATGAAGAGTTCTTTTTCTTGCCAAATAGAAGATAGACTCTAAAATAACACAACAAACAAAATGGGAATCTCAGATTTGTTAAATGTGAATATTAAGTGACATTTGACTTTATGCTGGATTGTGATAATAATGGTTTCCCAGTGAATCATGGTTTCTTGTATCCACGTCCTTGTATGGTACACTATCATTGATTGACTTGGCTGTGTGACTTGGTTTAGCTAACATCAACAAACGTGGTGCAAGTAGAGTCTCTGCGCACTGGAGGCTTGCCCTCTCTCCCACTTCTTCGAGGAGGCTGCTACCATGTGAAGAAGCCTGGCTAGCCTGTTGAAGACACATGATCCAGGTGACAATCAGCACCAACTACTAGATATGTAAGTGAAGCCATCTTAGACCATCCAGCTCCAGGTGAGCCATCAGATGATTACTGCCACATAAGTAATCCCAGACAGGGTGGCCAACTGTTCAGTTTTGCTTGAGACTAATGGGTTTTGGGGATGTTGAAGTTTCAGTGCTAAAACTGGGAAAGTCCCAGACAAACCAAGACAAGTTGTTCATCCAACTTGGGTGAGACCTGCGGAAGAATCATTCAGTGGAGCTTAGTCTCAAATTCTGAACTTCAGCACTGTGACTCAACAAAATGTTTGCTGTTTTAAGACACTAGGTTCTGAAATGTTTGTTAAATACACCCATAGACAGCTGATTCATTTTGAATTCCAAGCTCTTAAAGAGGACATATTTGCAATTCTGTCAAGCTGCTGGTAATGACAATAATTTTTGATAGAGACAGGATTTTGGTTAGTTTTCTAATTTCTAAGGTCTAACATAGGCTTATTTTTTTGGATTATTTTTTAAAGTTATCTCCCCTAGCACCTTAGGGTATGTTACAACACATAACTGGATTTTAGAGCTGCTCATAATGAAAGCTAAAGCCTTTCCTCAAAAAAAAAAAAAAAAAAAAGATTTCTATATTTCTAGATTTACAAATGCAAATGTTAATGTTTAGAAAAGGGTTAGTAAAAAGGAATAAGGGGCCAACTAGTTATCCAAAAGCAGGTGGCAGAATTATGACTTTTTCAGCTTTTTGGATAAAAAAGGAGGAAAACAAAATTATAAATCATAGTACGAATTTTGTACTATATTATACCATGACTTGTAATTTTGTTTTCATCACAAATATGAACACATATAATACAATGTAATGGTTTAAAAGGTTTTATAAAATTGAATATACTTTTGGCTGCTTTTTTCTATTTAGAATAGTAGACTCCCCTGTGAAAGGATACAGAGTTGATGAAAGAGGAAATCTTGTGTATGTCAGCACAAATACACAGGGCATTAAACTGTATGTAGCCTTAAGAAGGTGATGGCCTTCCTTTGGTGTTCCAATGAAGCTGGTAGTTGTGAAGTTGCTCAGAATACTGCTGCCTCTGTATCTTCAGCGGTTGCCACTGATCTAACATGAGGTGGAATTGAAAACTCCGGATGTCAAAAGGCTACATCAACAACTGTCTCAGTGGGTATCAGAGGAGAATGGCTAAATATTTTTTTAGTCTTAGTATTATGTGACCAAGATGCTGGGTCCCTCAGCTATTCTTCTGTGGCTTAAAATGGTGTGTGTGTGTGTGTGTGTGTGTGCGTGTGTGTGTGCATGCGCGCTTATGTATGTGCAGATGGAAGACCTCCAAGAATGGGCAGCAGAGTGATTGGTCCAAAATTCCATTCCTCACTCCTGCAGTGAGTGTGTGGATGGATTCACCTGTGTGGGTACAGCCACGATGTCCTGGTCATCCTGGCCTTTAACTAGGTGTAAACTAAACAATACAGTGGGACCACCTACACTCTACTCCTCCAGATGCGGAATACACCTGGTCTCCCCCAGTGAAATCTCTTCAGTGGTGTCTAGGGACAAATAAAGTGTAAATGCAATGGCTTATTTTCTTAAGTCACTTCCTGTTCATGTCTCTCTTTGAGCAATATGAGGGATTGGAGACTTGGCTTAAGGTACAGTTTTGGATTTTTATACTCCAATATTATGTTCTCAGTATACTTATCCTGCATTCTTATAGGATCCATTCATTTTGAATTTCTTTTTTTAAGAGTTATTTATTTATTTTAGAGAGAGAGAGAGAGAGAGAGAGAGCGGGGAGAGGAGTAGAGGGAGAAGTAGAGGGAGAGAATACTTAGCAGACTCCCCTATGAGCGTGGAGCCCGGCGTGGGGTTCCATCTCATGACTTAGATCAATACCTGAGTCGAAACCAAGAGTCATATGATTAACTGACTGAGCCACCCATGTGCCTCATTCATTTCTAATTTCTAAATGGTTACAGGTTTTAATCATGGCTTCATATTACATATCAGGATAATGACCATGGAGATCGTTTCAGTTATTAATCATCTCTTTATGTGATCTAAACAGCTCAAACTTTCCTTGCCTGAAGGGACAAACGAGGTCACATTAACACTAATAATCAGATTATAGTGGTCTTCCAAAAGTCTTTGGGTCCATCTGTCTGACAGAAGTGATTTAGTCTCCTGCCCACCTGGTTTTCCCAGTTCTCTGGGAGTCTCTGGGAATGTCAACTGTATGCTTCGGAGCAAGTCTGCCCATGCTTTTCTACTCCAGTGTATTAAGTCACTTTGCTACTGTGCCTGTCACCAGCCTCATCCCCGAGGAAGCTGCTCTGCTGGCATGGTCATGCTCTTTGAATGAGGCTGCCTGGGGGAAGGTTGCCCCGGGACCTAAGCCTTGTGCCTCTCCTTAAGCTCCAAAGCCACACCACGCATACTTAGAGTTTCACAAGATCTCTGGACCACACAACTCTTTCTGCTTCTGAAATTAACCTTGCTCTCCACAGGGCTTACTGATGCCAATCCAATACCTCGAGACTTTATTGTCTTTTCACTCCCCTTTGTTTCTCAAACTCTTCTGCTATGGTCTGAATGTTTGTGTCCCCCACAAAATTCATATGTTGAAACCAAACCCCCAATGTGATGATGTTGGGAGGTGGGACCTACGGGAGGTGCTTAGGTCATGGAGCAGAATCTTCATGAATGGGATTCACATTCTCATAAAACAGGCCCAAGAAAGCTCCCTTGCCCTTTCCACCATGTGAGGACTTGGTGAGAAATCTGCAGTCTGCAAACTGGAAGATAGACTTTACCCAAATCCAACCTTACACTCTAAGGTTATTAACCTGGAATTCATAAAACTTCTTGATTTGACCTTCCAAGAACATCTATAATTCCCTTGAATCTTTATGCAGAATTTTGGATGGAAGTGCATTTATTCAGAGAAAAACTGTAGATTTTATCATTCTCCATGCCCGAGCATGGACTTCCAGCCTCCAGAACTGTGAGACATAAATTTCTTTTGTTTACAAGTCACACAGTCTGTGGAATTTTGTTATAGCAGCCCAAATGGACTAAGATATCTTTTCTCTTTCTTTAGGTTAAACCGCAACCCCCCCCCCCCACCGCCAACACCGACCAGTTAGTTCCACAGCTACTGTATCATCTGCCTAGCAACCCAGCGGGGCTCAGCAAAGACACTCTGCTTCTCTTACATAAAACACAGATCAGATTTCATAACATTTAATAACATTGTCAAATTAATAACATGACATTCATTCATAACACTATAGACCTCCTGTTTTCTGCCTTATCTTCCAACATGACCTTCATCCCTTCCTAAAATCCATATTTTGGTATAGATGTGCCCTCAGATCCCCACATAGTGTTGATGAATGCACATCATTTAAGTTCCTCCTCACATCTCTGTTCTAGGCTACCAGGTTCCATATTCGCTCGTACTTCGCTGTCTGCCATTGGAATGATCCCGCTCATTGCTCCCCTGCCTCATCCAAGCTCTTATGTTCCCATCAACACCAACATCAATAATAACATAACAATAATCTGAAATGGCAGAACAAAACACTTATGTCATCAGTAATGGAGACTATTCAGAGCTAAAAATCCCAAGTGCAGAGTGGGGAGCCTTTCTTTTTGGATACAAATATAACTTTTCATTCAATGCTAGTTATTAAAATCCAAGCATGGATGAAACTGCAGGAAAGCTTGTTTTATACTTCATTGATTTAATAAACATTTAACAGTTTCTTCTTATGAAAACATTAGCCCTTCATCTCAGTAAGGAATGCAAAATATGCTTTTTCTCTTAGGCACTGATTGCAACTCAAAAGCAATTTTTCTTTCATTTCCTAGCATTTTATATCAAACTAAAATTGGCTGTAATGGCATGGATCTTTAATACCTCTTATCAAAACTTTACCTTTTAATAAATTAACATGTACATTTACTCCCTGCTTAATGACCTTAATTCCTTAAAAATAAAACCGAGCAAAACAAACAGGGACTGAAGAAAAGAAGTGTGAAACAAAAAGGCTATAATTATCATTTATCCAAAATCTGGATAAAAGTATCACCTTATTTTCCCCTCTACGTCAAGCTTATCGACAAAGAAGTTTCATCTGTGTATGGAGGAGAGAAAAGGAACGTCTTCCCCATGCTCTGCGTCTGTTCGCATCTCTTCCTTTCATATTCTATGGCAATTTTCAGACGTGTTCACAGGTTCTTGGACTCTCTTCCCATTGAGAAGTGGGGTCTGCCTCTCTGACCTTGAATCTGGTTAGGATCATGGAGGTTAGCATAATTGACACCCTGTGACTTCCCAGATGGTCTGCGAGAGCCCACCTCATTTTTATTGTGTTCATTGGAGTCATTTGATCTTGGAGCTCTGAGCTACCATGTGGGAATTCAGCCCATGCTGAAGTCACCAGTCTCCGAGGAAGCACACATCACATAGAGAAATCATGTGGAGGCACGTTGATCCCTTTCTTTCTTAAACAAGTTTGAAATGTCCTTTGATCTTGACAAATACTCTCTTTCCTAACTTCCAAGATATTTTTTAGACTAGATCTTTAAAAAATTATGCTCATTTCCCAACTTAGTAGTTTTTCAAAATAACAAGAATTTTTTTTAAAAAGATTAATTTATCCATTTTTAGAGAGAGAGAGGAGGGGCAAAGGGAAAGGGAGTGAAATCCTCAAACAGCCTCCCCACTAAGCACAGAGCCCGATGAGGGGCTTGATCTCATGACCCTGAAATCATGACCTGAGCAGAAGTCAAGAGTCAGACGCTTAACTGACTGAGCCACCCAGGGACCCCATAAGAAGTTAATTCTTAGCATTAAATCCATGCCATACTATCTATTGCTATGTAACAAGCCACCTCAAAACTTAGTGATATAAAGCATGCAATATTTGGGACATATTTACACTAAAAATTATTTGTTGTTTATCTGAATTTTGAATTTAACCAAGCATTCTGTATTTTATCTAGCAATCCTAGGATATAGAAAGATTCTTTCTTACAGTGTTCATATGTCAATACCAGGAAAGGAACTTGGTGGGCTTTGCTTGGACCAAGTATCTACCCTTTGCATAGAATGAGGTGGGTTAGAGCTCACCTCTGTGGCCAATGTGGTGGGGTTTATTATCAGAAGAAGGGAGTATGGGAAAACTTTCTGCATTGCCACAATCTACTACACACTCATTAGTGTTTCACTCTTACCTTGATCACTGGAAAAATAAAGACAGAATTGTGGATTTAGGTAACTATTGGACTGATTGGGCAAATCCTTTGTATTCCAGAGGTGAAGATGATTATCTATATTGGCTTTTGTAACATCGATTTTAGAGGATGTTGTCTTAGTTCAAGCTGCTATCACAAAGTACCATAGACTGGGTGGCTTACAAACAAGAGAAAATTATTTCTCGGTACCAGAAGCAGGGCAGTCTGAGATCAGGGTGCCAGCATGGTCGGATTCTAGTGAGGACTCTTCCTGGTTGCTAACTGCCTACCTCTTACATCCTCACACATCAGAGAGAGGGCTGGAGAGTTCTCTAGGGACTTTTTAAGAAATAAGAACACTAATCCCATTCATGAGGGTTCTTCCCTCATGACCTTATTACATCCCAAAGGCCCCACTTCCTAAAACCATCACAAAGGGAGTTAGGCTTTCAACATATGACTTTTGCGGGGACACAAATATTTAGTCCACAACAGATACTGATTTGCCAGGGTTTTTTTTTTTTTTTTTTTTTTTTAATCAGCTACCTAACAGATGACCAAGGAGGATGCTGAAATTGTCTACTCATTTGCAGTTCAATGCAACAAACAATTACTGAGAACCCAAGTTCATGGTACTGAATATGGGATGCAAGAATGAATAGTAGCCTTTCTGTCCCTGTAGAGCTCAGGGTTAGTGGGGCAGACCAGAAGCAACACAATGTGGTGTGAGAAGTGGGTGAGGTGTGTACAGCACTTTATGGTGTTTTCAGAGGGTTACCCACATTACCTGGGTGTGGCAGTGGGATGAGTAGGGGTGATCCAGGAGAGGGAAGAACAAAAGCATATAGGGAGGAATAGCATGATGTGTTTCTAGAGGAATTTGGAGAGTGTGGTGTGTGGGAGGTGTATTGGTGTGCATAAATACAAGCTTTTGGTGAAAGCTGGACAATAAAGTACAAGGCAAAGTGTTACGGGGGGTGAGGCTGGAGAAGTTGCTCAGAGTGTCAAGGGTCTTGCAAACCATATTATGGAGCATGAATTTGATTTGGAGCTTTCAATTCTTACTCTTTGCTCGGTCATGGAGAATGATAAAATCTACAGTTTTTCTCTGAATAAATGCACTTCCATCCAAAATTCTGCATAAAGATTCAAGGGAATTATAGATGTTCTTGGAAGGTCAAATCAAGAAGTTTTATGAATTCCAGGTTAATAACCTTAGAGTGTAAGTGACTGGATACCACCAAAGACTCTTAACCATGGGAATAATGCATTTAGATTTCATTTGGATTTTTTGGATTACTCTGATAGCAGTGTAGACAGTGGATTTGAGGGTGACAGCATCTGTGGTTCCCAGGGGAGAGGAATAGGGGGACATTGGAGTTTCTGTCTTTTTAGACATCTGATAATGATGACAGGAAAGATCACCTGGACCTGATGTTTCAGAGCAAGTACCAGGGGTGGACAGTTGGTGGTGGTAGCTGTCCACACGACAGCCAATGAAACAATTGGGTCAATGATGTGGAAATAATGATGGATGGAATAAATACTTAAGAGGCAGGACTTTGTGACTGAATGATGTGGGAAAGGGGGTGGGATGGGTAAGCAACTTGTTATCAAATAAAAAAGGAAGTACAAATTTAGCAGAAAAATAAAAGATCAAGCTAATACTACAGTTTTGGGTCAAAAAGTAAGATCTGACTATAGGGGCACCTGGGTGGCTCAGTCGGTTGAGTGACCAACTCTTGATTTCAGTCAGGTCATGATCTTAGGGTTGTGAGATTGAGCCTAGCATGGGACTCAGCCCTGAGCTCAGAGTCTGCTTGTCCCTCTCCCTCTGCTCCTCCCCCCTTACACGCTCTCTCTCAAATAAATAAATAAAATCTTTTTTAAAAAGTAAGATCTGACTACAAAGAAGTGAGGCATCATTTCTTGACTCTTTTTTGAAAGATTTATTTATTTATTTTGAGGGTGAGAGAGCAGTGGGGAGGGACAGAGGGAGAGAATCTGCAAGCAGACTCCTTGCTGAGTGTGGAGACTGATAGGGGGCTTGATCTCATGACCCTTAGATCGTGACCTGAGCTGAAACTAAGAGCTGGATGAGCCACCCAGGCACCTCTGTTTTTTGACTCTTAAATTCTGAAAGCAACCTGGGAAATGAATTCTGAAAGTTTCTTGTAGTTACTCTTTGGAATGATCTCTTGAGGCTAAAAATATGCTATTCTTTCTTGCAGGACGACTTATTTGGATGAATATTTCTGCATTTTTCTTTCTTTAAGATGTCACTACGTCGTAGTATATACTAGCATTGTAAGGGAGAAGATGTTTATATTAGGATTTAAACACCTATTTAGATATCACTGGTTAAACAGAAAATCTTAAAATAATTGAGATGAACAGAAGGCATTTAGAATAGACTCTTACAAATTTGTACTAATTAAAGGAAAGGTCGGTCAAAATTCATTAAAAATCAAAAGTATAAGATATTGTTTTCATTCATATTCTTACCCTAAAAATAATGTGAAGAAAAAAATGAGTTGTTTTTTCCACTATCACATAATTGCTTCCTATTTCTGCTTTGCAAATTAGCACAGAGAATACATGCGATCAAAACCCTACTTAAGTTCCCATGACCACTATCAACAAATATCTGTGTTGCTATGGCGGAAGTGAATCACAGAATACCTCTGTATCCTTTTGTTTAGAAGATACTGAACTTTATTAGCCACTCCTAACTGGCCTTTGAAAAATAATTGTATCACTTGCTCTGAGGGGCAGTTTTGAGCATTACCTCCCAAGTTTTCCATGTATGACGTAATAGGCACACACTAGGCATGCACACAACTAGAAATACAGCAGAGTCAGAGACAATAGACACTACTATTCCCTCTGTCAGGCTGGAAACCATGAACATGAAGGCAGAAACATACACCTGCAAAGCTTATGTTTCCCTTGCTGATAAGATATGACAAAAAAATGAAGGAAGGTGAATCGCTACAAGGATGTTTACAGAGTTTCTGTGTTGGGACCATTTCTTGCTTGGGAAGATGGAGACATAGGAGGAAAAGCTCCAGGAGGGTGAACAGACCTGTTCCTGTCAAGACACATCCATCACTCTCAGGGAAACGAGTTTCTTGAACAACATAAGGAGATGTTGAACTAACTGAGAGGCCAATTTGAAAGTTCAGGAACCTGGGGGAGATCAGATAAAGGCCATCTCCAGAGGAGGGATAAAGGCTGGACGTCAGAGGGCTGCATGGAGGAGATGCTTTAGAAGGCATGGCTGTGGTTATGGCCTGGTACCAGAGAGATGAGGATATGCTGGGGGAAACTATGTGAAGAGAGGCAGAGGCTCCCCCTCCCCATCCTTCATTGTTTCTTGGTTTTCATGGTTGTATACGCCTAACTCTGTGAGCCAGCAAATGAAACACTATGGGCCTAAACCAAAAATGTTTGGAAATCATTTATAGGAATATTCAAATTTAATGCCAGCATAGAAATGTACCCCCTTTGCCCTTGAAGCATCTTTTGTGATTTGGTTTTATGGGCCCAGAGAATACCATACATGTTCGCGTGAATTTTATTCCATGATCCTTTCTGAATGTTTTGTTGTTTTCATCTTGGTCATTTTCCTCTAATAACCCTGAGATGAATTTATCATGTAGTTATAATCAGATTAAAGATTTGTCATCAGTAAACCAGATATTTTTGTCACAGGCATGGTCTGAGCTGTTTAGTTATCTCTAAAACCAGAGCAGAACCTGTATTGTGCTATAGCTCGCACCGTCCTGTGACCTGTTCTGTTGCATCTGAAGTTTTTGAGGAACAAACTTTTCATTTTGTATCAAACAACTGCCTATAAAACTATCCCTCATAAAAGGGACAAAAGACTGAGTGCACACAGGCCCAGGGCCAAAGCAAAGGGATATTACCTGTCATTGTCTGGTGCTATAAACTACAGAAGAAATCAGGCCTTTATCCTGATAGAATAAAAAATACTACAAAGTTTTAAATCCTCCTGTAACAAAAATGTACAATTACAGATGTTATGGGACAATATAGAAATTGGTTCAAATAGTAGGGACCCTCTTTAATTGGTAGGGCTTTTATGTTCCTTAAATTTGCCTATAGTTCCCAAGGGAAAGAAATAGGAGGACGTTGGAGTCTCTGTTGTTTTAGACATCTGATGATGATGACAGGAGACATCATCTGGACTCACATACTTCAGAGCAAACACGAGGGTGTGTGGACTGAGGTGAGAAAAGAATTAGGAAATGAAATAAAAAGGTATGAAGAATCCACTCTGCTTCATGAGTGGTCCGTCTGTTTATCCTTGTGTATTTTGAATGACTCTTTCCAGAGCCTAAAGAAGATTACTAATGCACTGTGAATGTATTAACTCTGTGTGGGTTGATTGCTCCATAACTAAAGAGTAGAATCAGCTTCATGGAACCATGAGATGAAGAAGGTAGCTGTGTCTAGAGGGAAATCAGAGTGTGGTTGCCTGAAGATGGTTATTGGAGGCTGGCTGGCACATACACACACACTGTATTACAAGGTCATTGCTCATATGTAGTGCAACTTAGACAACCTTGGGAATGAGCTCACACCCCATTGAGACTGGACAGAAAGGGCTGAGCAGAGAGCAATGGTAACAGCAAGGACCTGGGCGTCAGATTGCATGCGTGCAAGTCCACTTCCTGCAACTTAACTTGTTCAAGTTACTTACTGTCTCTGACTCAGTTTCCTCATTGTAAAATGGGGCTGATAGTAATAGATAACACCTATGTTGTGAGAATGCGCGTTACTTCGTATGAAGCACCAGAGCTGTGCTTGGGGCACAACAAGCTTGCAGTGATCATTGAGTCTTGTTACAGGCTGTTTATGGTTCGGGGGGTAGGTTAGGTAAGATTGTCATGGAGCTGAGAGAACTAGTTCATGTGAAATTATTACTTTGTTTTGTTTTACTTCAAAAGCTGAATTTGGAGAATTCTGTAACTTTATATTCTTTTCATAGGAAGAACTCTTCACAGACAACTTTTAGGCTTTTGAGGTAGTATTCACCACCAGATTTATCGGACTAGTCATAGCTGGTCTATACTTAATGCTCACCAATTGCCTGGTACACACCCCGGGGTCCCACCTCACTCTTGAGCAACACTTCAGTGATGGGCTCAAGCCAGTGGGGTTTTGTCCTAAGCTCTAGCAATTTGTTTCCATTTCTTTCATGTTTCACTGAAGTGTTCATATTTTTCTTTATGTTTTGGCAGAAATGCATAAATCAATTCGAGGTGATTAAAAGCATGAAACATGCCTATAATAACAGGTGCATATTTAGCTACAGTATATTCTTTATACTTACAGTAGAGTTCAGTGAAATTGCACTTAGCATGTTTCCTGGGATGACGTGAATGCCTAGTCTTACCCCCTCCCAAAAACCCCAAGTCATTTTAGGAGAATTGATTCTATTCTATTCCATGCCAGTTCACTCTTTTCCATTCTGTTCACTGAGGAAACATGAAATTCACAGCACACTGCAAGGCATGGTGGAAATGAAAAGATAAACAAGGCAGATAACAATGCCTTTTATATTCCTTTTTCAAGAGGAGTTTGTAATGTGGTTTCAAATTTGGAATTTGGGTAGCAAATAGTAGAAGTTTTGAAAGGTGCATAAATTAGGTATTTCCAAGTTAGCTCATTAGTGGTCCTTACAATTGTAATGAAACAGTCCACATGGTTTTAGTCCTCGAAGCTGCTGGTACCCCACTGGACCCCTTTTTTTCTACTGAACACACATTCATTTCCCAGCCCCTGCAAGTGCTCTGGCATCAGCTCATAGCTGCTTTTCCTCTGCAAAATTGTTTTGGCTGAAGGCAGCTGCCTTGTGCAGAGAAGCCTGAGAGATTACACCCCTTTCCTGTGTCACACTCAGTGGTGGCCACTTGCAGGATGACATGGGGGTTAAAAAACCCAACCCCCTTTTCTCATGGAGGTTCAGCTCTTTGTGTGTGATTTATGATCCAGATGCCTGTGGATCAGGCTGCATCCTTCTTGGTTCTTTCTCCTTCACTGTTAGCCTTGCTTCTCCTAAAGGAACTCCTGCAAGAAATAAGACGCACCCAAATCCATGTCTTAAGCTCTGCTTCCAAGAAACTCCACCTAAGTCAGTTTCCTTGCTGTTTGTTGCTTTTTTTAGGGATTTATAATGGGAGGCATTGCTTTATATTCATCAGTTTAGACCTGTCTTTTAAATTTATTTGGGAGGAGCAGAGGAAGGGGGAGAATGAGAATCTCCAGCAGACTCTGCACCGAGCATGGGGTCCAACATGGGGCTCATTCCCAGGACCCTGAGATCAAGACCTGAGCTGAAATCAAGAGTGGGACACTTAACCGACTGAGCCACAAGACTTAAACTTGTCTTCTTAAGGATTTTGCCTTTTAACCTTACTTGTGGCCAGAAATTATTTATATGATGATTCTCCTCTCCCCTGTACTAAAACCATTTTCTTACCACATCTTTTGCATTCTAAAGACAGGTCTATGACTTCCAGCATAGACTGTCATAAGATACACCAAAGAAATCAATGAGTTCTATTTCTAGAATCAGATGGAGCATTTACTATCTGCATAGTCAGTGGAATGCACAGGGTATTTCTACAAATTATCCTGTAGCATATCAATTTGATAGTACTTGAGGTAGTCCCAAAACAAATTCTGGAAGAAGAGCTAGGTTTCTCAGTTCACTTTGTTCAGTGTCTTCAGTTCCCAGGATTAAAAAAATGGCAACAGTTTTCAGTGTTTTAGATTTGTGTAATGCTCCAAGAATGGCCAAGCCTTTTATATATGAAATCACTCAGTGCTTTGATCAGTGATGAAGTACAAAGTATTGTTCTCATGTTGGAATTGGATCCCATAAATGACCAGAACTAGGTGTTTCAGCTAGAAGTTTCAAAGATATGCCCTAATGCGGGCAGCCTAGTTCCTGGCTTGGTGCTCCTTTTATATTCCATCAGTGAAATAGTGAGATAAAATTACATTTCTATTTGCCCCAGTAATTCCTAGAATTTGAAGAGCTACCAAAGGCCCACTGATGTATTGTTCTGAAGTAGTATGTATCTTAAAAGTCAGATTTTCTCTATTAGAAAAAGCCAGATAAATTAACATTTGACCGCCTAGATGTTCTCTTCTTAGGAAATTTTTATATGATATATTCAGAGCCTTTTCATCTTCCTAAATATTATCATCTTTTCCTCTTCTTAGCTCATGAAGATGTTGAGAAGATGAGGTGTAAAAAGGATCTTCCAAGTGCTTTGACCCACTTGGGGGCAGGTTTTCCATTTACGCTGGGTGGTATTAGCTCTAAGAGCCTGTGATTACTGTGTAGTGTTGCTATGGACTTTCCTGGTTTGAACCATTTATCTATTTATACTTCGCTTCAGGAATTGTAAATTGCAGTCAGTAGGTCAGCACTGGCTTCTAAATATTCAGTTTTGGCTATAAATAGAATGGAAAACTGCCCGCAGCTCATTCTATTCACTGCTATGTCCTGGTAATACAAAAAAGAGCCTGAAGGGTCCTTTCCTGGCCTTTGTTATATGACATTTGTCAGACACCACTTTGGGGGATTAAAGACACAGAGTATGTGTGCAGGAAGGGCTCTGCCTCTAATTCTGTACGTGTGCCAATTCCTATTAAGTACTGGTTATCCTTAATTGTGTGTTGCAGTTGTTATAACTCTTTTATTACTCCAATTGTATGGCTGAGATAACTATACTCTGAGGGTAGAGTTACCTCTCTGTGTGGTCATAATGTTCTCTGTTCTCTGGAGCTGAAAAAGAAAGCTCTACATTTTGCTGGATGTCACGGGTCACAGATGTATCTGCCTGAGCTACAGAGATAGGGAAATTTGGCCACTGACCAAGCCAGGTAGAGTCTGGAGGATGAGAGCTTTGCTGCCAGGCCTTAGTCAAGAAGGGGATGAGGTGCTCCAAAGATTGTGCACCCCTCTATCCTTTGCCCCTCACCACAGTTTCCAGGTGATGTGGGCTGAGAATTATATGGACAAATCAACAAAATCACAGGAGGAATATTTCACGGGTTGCTTCTTAGGAAGCTCATTTCTCTTTCCTTATCCTGCTCCCAGCTGCCATGTGCTGGCGTTCCTCATGGCCTAAGGGAGTAAGAGAGTTCTCTTGTTCTGGAGAGCCCCTAACTCTCCTGTGGCTTTCTGACTGGCTTCAGAGGTATGCCACCTCTTGTCCTCTTCAATTCATGAATTTGAGGCATTCGATAAGCATTTGCTTCGCATCTACGAAGCTGTGCTGGGAACTGTACTCTGCACTACAGGTGGCCACTTGAATCTGTGATGAGGGACGTGGACACTTTTGCCACAATATCGGTAGATGTTCATGTAATGTTACAGCCTATCTGTCCTGGACAGTCCTGGCTTATGTCCATTGCTCAGAGCACTTATTACTAGCTCCCTCTTTTATTCCTAGGAGTAGGTCAATTTGGACAATGAATCAGTGTATATCACATTTAGACTAAGAAAATTCTGGAAATTCGTTTCTTCCAGAAGCCATCTTGGACCCTTCGAGGCAGGATTAGAGGCCCCTTCAGATATTTTCATGAAGCTTGGAAACATACCTGTCACAGCATTTGCTATTCCACTACAACCTAGAAGCTCCTCGAGGACGAGGTCTGCATTCCCTAATATCAATTTATTCTTAATTGCCATAGGAGTGACACATAAAAAACACAAAAGGAGTTCAATTTTTGATTGAAATAATCATCAAGTTCTTAACACAGGCCCATAACCCAGTTGGGGATGTGGGTTAGGGAAAGTGGTCCAGAGCAAAAAGTGCCTTAAAGGGTGACTAGGAGTTAGCCAGGAAAAGAAGAAAAGAGGGCAGAATTTTTGGGCAGCATATTCATGGCAGGGCTATATGAAGCCACAGTACTTCAGCTGACATGGTAGAATCCGGAAGTGTGAAGGGTTTGGCTAAAGATGTGGTTGGGAGGTAGAAAGCACAGGCTGGGCAGGGTCTGTACATAACACTGAGGAGTTTAGACTTTGTCAAGTAAGACCAAAAATACCTACCATTGATAAAACACCTAATTGTATACCAGGCACTAGGTTAAGCACTTTGAATGCTTTATCTCAATTTGTCCTCACAGTTCCTCTAGGAGTTAGGTACAGCTACCATTCTTGTTTAACCTACGAGAAAACTCAGGTTAGAGAGAATTAAGTGATCTAACTGATGTCACATGGTTGAGTGTAGATTTGAACCAAGAGAGTTCAACAGTAAAGCCCAGCACGTTGTCTTTTTCCTTTCCCCCCCTCTTCCTCTTTATCTCCCTCAGACAAACAAATGCACACACAACATCCCAGAGTCAGTGAAGATCCTTTGAAAGGCTGAAGGCTGGAAATGACATGATCAGACTTCTATTTTAGAAGGACTCCCTTGGTGGAAGTTTGGGAATGGAAGTTTGATGTAGGGTACCAGGAACAGGGATAATGTGCTAGAAGGTTGGTCCAGACATCCAGGTGGGAAGGATATGAACCTGCTCCAAGGTAGTGGAGATATTGAAGAGGGAATGGATCCAGGAGGTTTTGAGATTCAACAGAATTTGAAAAGGAGCTTGAAAGTTGGGTTTCACTTTCAAGCCTTGTATCTTTGGAAACTGGATGGGTTCAGTCGGGTGGTACAACTGCCTGAAGCTGGGAATCAGTTGTGTAAACAGGCTAGTTGACAAGTTCAGTTTGGGACAGGTTTCCTTCAAGTTGTCTGTGTAATATCCAGATGGATTTATTAAATAGTAGTAGAATATGCCGGGCTGACAGTCAGGAGAAAGACTTGGGAAAGTGGTGTAGATGTAGGAATCATCAGCACGAGATCAGATGAGATGACCCAGGATAGAGACAGACAGAAGAGAAGAGAGGCCAGGGTATGAGAATATGAGGGGATTCTACAGGGATCTAGGAAGGAGAGAGGAGAGAGGTGGGAGAAAAAATCAAGATAAAATCAAAGTCCCAAAAACCAAGGGAGGAGAGAGACCAAAGGCAGGAGATGATGAATGGAGACCAAAGGTGGAAGGAAACCAACCGCAAGAAATAGTGGTTTTCATGAGAATATTTGAAAATATTACAAAGCTAAGTTGACTCTTAAAGGCGTTGGAATTATAGTTGCTGTTCAACTCATTAAGAGTCTAATAGTATCTGACCACTAGTGTATACCTTAATTTAAACCTAGTAGTCCCATTGATTAAAAGTTTTCATCTTTGGGAGACAGAAAAGCTTTGCCCCAAAATTCTGCAAATGTCACCCAAACTGGATGTCACTTTTGACTCTACTGAGGGAGATTGGGAATATTATCAGGAATATAGCCTTGTGGTGCTGTGCATCAAGGCTTTCTGAGCAAATAGTGTTTATCTTGATGTCATAACCCCAGTTCATCTGGATGAAATAGTGCAGTGCTGGCATTTTCATGGAATGGGTCACCAGACCCAGATGAAGAAAAATTGAAGTTATTGTGCCCTAGTGTACCAGTCCTTTCTCTATGACAGCAGTTTTGTCCTTGTCCTTGATATAGATATTTGAAACACTCAAGTCTAATGAATTTTCTGCTCTGTCTGGATATGTTCCCTTGGCAGCACATGGCAAACTTGAAAAAATATTGTAAAGGTTATCAAAGGTTAATAGTTTCTCAACGTTCTTTTTTTCTAGGAAGATAGCGAAACCCAAATCCTTTCAGGCAAGGAGATCCAATAGTATAACTATAATTAGAACAGTGACACTGCATGGGTATTGTTCCACTGATAATTTGCCTTTATCTAAGAGTTTTATTTTATTTTTGTTGATACCCATCTCCTTCCAAAATTATTTGAAATCTTTTAAAATAAGGAGCAAAAATACAAAGGTAGTTAGAAACAGAGCATCAAAAATAAAATGTAAAGGAAAAAAGAAAATAAATATTTGATAAACCCAATCTAATACATGTAATATGCCTTAACATCACATGTTAGCTTTGAAATTTCTAATAGATTGAAATAAACTTTCTTTTGAGTATCTGAAAGCATTATTGATCAACTTTCCCCATTAGTCCTTTTAAATGACTTAGATGTATTTCATAGCTGGAACTGAAGTAGAGATACCATGGCTTTTCCAAGGGAAGTAGCACACTGTAATAGAAACAGAATGGATCCATACAAAAGTTACTTATGCTATTTTCTAAATATGAACATAACATTCTTATTTAATTTCACAAATCATTCCAGTACTTCTAATGGTTCTTTCCCTTTCTTCTTCCTTAGGGTTTTTCCAACACTGTAAACCATTCCATAGCTTACTAGGTGAGTTCCATTCTGCTTATTTATGATCCTGGCTGCTACGGTCTGAATGTGTCCCTTCCCAGCACCCTCACCCCTGTGCACCCCCAATTCATATGTTGAAATCCTAACCTTTAAAGAGCACGGTATTAGGAAGTGGGGCCTTTGGGAGGGTTAAGTCAGAAGGTGGAAACTTCATGAATGGGGTTAGTTCCTTATAAAAGAGGCTCCAGAGAGATCCCTGCCCTTCTACCATGTGAGGACATGGATAGGTGGTCTGGCTCTCACCAGAAGGTGACCATATTTGTGCCTTGACCCTGAACTTCTCAGCTCCAGATCTGTGAGAAACAGATTTCTGTTGTTTATAAGGCACCGCCCAGTCTGTGGTATTTAGTTATAGCATCCAGAACTGACGAAGACACTGGCTAAGAGAGGGCAGAAAGTATTGACAGAAGAACGTAGTTGGATTACCATGTTGTTTTAGTAAAGGGTAAGAATAAGCAAAGTGATAGATTCTGAGGAGAAAGCATGTGCGAGTATTACTAAGTCAGGAAGAAAGAGCTTGTGGGTAGGACTGATCAAAGTTGAAAATCCATGGTAGACATGCCACCAGCCTTCCACTTCAGTGGAATCTTCACCTTGTCTCTCTTCCCATGGAATCTGAACACAACATTGCTCTCACCATGGTAAGCATCGTTGGCTTATTCAAGTACTCCTGAACTATACCTGGAACCATCCAGGAAGTGAAAGCCTCTTTTGAGTAGATGTTTTGAAATGGGTTGAATGACAGGAAACACACACACACACAGACAAAAGCCAAGTCATGCAGCACCCCCTGGGAAGCTTGCCAGAGTTCCAGAAATGAGCAAGTTTAGGCATATGCTATAGATGAAACAGGAAGTATATTTCTCACCAGCTTCTCCTTAAATATAATCTGACTTCATGCATTTCAGTGGATTCTAGAATATTTTCTCTGCTAAATGAAGTTTATAAAGATTAGTTTATATACCCTATCAATCATTTTTAAGAACACAGTCTCCATTTTTCATGACAAAAGAAAAAAGCATCCGAATTTCTCTTTTGCAAGCTAAACATGATGCCTTGAGCTGTAGACAGTCTTTCTTGATGTCACCAATATTGCTGATGGGCAGAGTGACATTTATATATGAAGAGGCCATGTGGGATTCTGTATTCAATTAAGTCCTGCAATTATTAAGCAAAAACAGTCAATGTTATCAGGGAAAGATTCCTTTCAAGTTGGTAAGTAACTATTCCTAAGTAGCAGTAGAAAAATCACCTGTACAATCCACTAATGGCCAAGTACAATACCAGTGGTTTGAGCCTTATTGATTTGGTTTTAACAGCTATACGTGAATAACAGTTTTAGGCATCATTTCCCTCTCTCCTTTCCTTATAAATAATTTAGGAAAATCTTCCCTTACTTCATTTGTAAATACTAGAGTAAAATAGAGTTTATTTTTTATACATATTTATTAGTTTTCCTGGTTTCCATAGCCCCTCTTCATAGAACATCTGCTTGTATAACAGATACATTATGATATACCTCCAGAGGACATTTTTTTTTTTGAAACAAAGAACAGGTGTTGTGAGTCACAGAGGCTAACTTTTTTTTTAAGTTAAAGGTTGGGGAAATTTAACCGGAATCTATCTACTTTTTCATTGTGAAATAAAGATTGACAGGTCCACCAATGAATTTCATCTTAATGCATTTGATGCACTTAAAAGCAATCAGATGCAAGGTTTGGTCATTATTCTTCTACTAGACTTTCTTAAAAACCAAGAGCTATCTGATTTCATAGCTCTTGAACAAAATGAAAACACAATGCTATATTACTGAGTATAATATACTGCAGTTCATGAACATTTGAATAAGAGGTAATATCTGACCTCAAGTTGGTTAGTCTTACCAGCAAACAATGTATGTGTACCCAGAAATATGTACAGAACTTACACAGAAGTGTCAAATGGAAGGCACAAACTATAAAGGACAGAAGGAGCTCTGTAATATTCAAACCTGGTCTGTTTTAAGGCCCACCTTTCAAGATAACGAATTTTCACTGTTTTTATTATTATGGTTTTATCCATTCCTGATATTTCATGACAATAAAAATAGCTAATAACATCAATTAAATAATGCCAGCCACAGGTATCGTTCTCATCACCTTACATGTTCTATTTTATTTAATGCTTGTAAGAACCCCATGAGGAACACAAAACACAACAGTTTGACAGTAAGGAGTGGGCCTGGGAACAACATGCATGCCCAGTCTGGTTTGGGAGCCTCTGTTCTTAAGTGCTCTGCTACCTAAAGATAGCAAAACCTACTAAAGTCATCAATGAAGGATCACCTGTGTTATGTCCAAGTTCATCAAATTGTATATATTACATACACGCAGGTTTTTTTTCTTTTTTGTACATCAGTTATACCTCAATAAGACTATTATTGAAAATTAGTTAAAAATTTAAAAAAGTGATAAAAAGGGATCACCTAGTTATAATTGTTCAGATATTTTCTTTTTATGTACCAATCCTCTGAGGTTCTCAGTAGCTGTTTTAAGGCTAAAGCACCCATGTTTCCCTCGCTCTATATTTACCTGATGATATGATCTGATAATTTGGATAATTCAAATACTTTGGTGAGTTTTTTTTCTATCTTAAATATTTGGATTAGCTGTCAACATAGCTATGTTAAACCTCTTCCCATGCTATGTTAAACAGGCCATGGAGATGTTGTTTGTATTGAGCAGATATCACCATATCTCCTTATTTCTCTCTTTGCATGTCTCTTCAATTTTTTTTATAGGAAAAAAACACATAAAAGCTAGAAGTATTTTCTTTCTCCTGCTAAGTTGTAATTTGAAATAGCAGCAGGCAAACAGTTATTACATAGAGGGCGCCTGGGTGGCTGAGTCAGTTAAGCATCTGCCTTCGGCTCAGGTCATGATCCCAGGGTGCTGGGATCGAGTCCTGCATTGGTCTCCCTGCTTCTTCCCCCTCCCTTTGCTCCTCCACCGGCTTATGCTCTCTCTCACTCTCTCTGAAATAAATAAATAATTTTTTTTTAAGATTTTACTTATTTATTTGTCAGAGAGAGAGAAGAACACAAGCAGGGGGAGTGGCAAGCAGAGGGAGAAGCAGGCTCCCTGCTCGAAGGGGGACTTGATCCCAGGACCCTGGGATCATGACCTGAGCTGAAGGCAGATGCTTAACCAACTGAGCCACCCAGGCTTCCCAATAAATAAAATCTTGAAAAAAAAACGTAGTTACATAGCTTTATCTCTGCTTTCTCTTTAGCATTTACAGTCAGATCAGCCCAGTGGCTGAGGGTGGCTCAGGTGAATATGTCAAACTAATTTGCCTATTATAGATGAACTTGATCTGTATAACAAACGAATGAAAAATAACAAGATTAAAGTATAAATACTATATTGAGATA
Organism: Callorhinus ursinus; assembly: GCF_003265705.2. Classification (NCBI taxonomy): domain Eukaryota; kingdom Metazoa; phylum Chordata; class Mammalia; order Carnivora; family Otariidae; genus Callorhinus; species Callorhinus ursinus. The sequence goes on along the minus strand of NW_027397066.1, from coordinate 147,411,705 downwards.
TACGAAGAAGATACTGCTCAGGTTACACAGCATTTACAGCATTTCTTTTTTTTTTTTAAGATTTTATTTATTTATTTGAGAGAGAGAGAGAATGAGAGATAGAAAGCACTAGAGGGAAGAGGGTCAGAGGGAGAAGCAGACTCCCTGCTGAGCAGGAAGTCCGATGTGGGACTCGATCCCGGGACTCCAGGATCATGACCTGAGCTGAAGGCAGTCACTTAACCAACTGAGCCACCCAGGCGCCCAGCATTTACAGCATTTCTGTGTTCACTTATTGTGGGGCAAAGTTTGACACCATATTCACCTCAGTTCAGCATATAAAAACCTGCCAAGAATGAGGTGGTAGTGAATTATGGGGATAAATATATTTCATTCATTCTTATACTTTCATCTTCAGTAATCGTTTCTGGATCTCAAAAGCAAACACTTGAATATAATAATATTTGATCTTCGTCATCCTTTTTTTTCTTTTTTTCTTTTTACTTTTTATTCTTTCTCTTTTTATTTGTTTTCCTCTCACACCTGTCTGTCATGTTCCTGTGGTGGAGAGTTACTAATTTTTGGCATTGCAACCTTCACTTCTCTTAATTAACGACACCATTATTTCCCTTTGAAGAATTGCTTCTCCCTCATTTTGTGCAGGGGTTGGGGAGATGGAATATATTCGTGCCTCATACTAGCGATGTGGAAAAGAGCTCTGTGGGCTTCTTATACTGAAGCTCTTCACAGACTTCCTTGGTATAGCCAAGAGGCAAGGTATCACGTGATGTCCTAGCATCCTGAATCTTGAGCTAGGATGGGGATAGAAAATTGTCTTTCATTTATGTATTTGGGGGTGGAACCAGGTAACACTATGAAAACGTTCCTTCAACAAGGCGTCTGGAGCTTCCTATTCCTCTGTGTGGTCTTTTTAAAACATATTTATTTATTTAAGTAATATCTACACCTCATGTGGGTCTCCCACACCCAACATGGGGCTCTAACTCAACCCTGAGATCAAGAGTCATATGCTCTTCCAACTGAGCCAGCTAAGCACCCCTCTGTGTGTGGTCTTTAGCCTTCCTTTTGACCTTGGGAGCTCCCCATATCCTACTATTAAATTTTCTTTTTAAGTTAGTCAGAGTCCATTTCTGTTGCTTCCAACAAAGGAGTCCTAATTGATACTATCCTTGACTGCTTTCTCTTCCTTTATTATTATTATTTTTTAAATTTCTGACCACTCTCAGCTCACCTTTTATCTCCTTCTTTTTGAACGTTTGGAGTTTGTATTCCTCACCCCCCCGCCCCCCGCTTCCCAAGAGGTAATACTTTCTTTGATTTCATTGAGATACATTTGTTCTTTTTTTGTGTGGGTACAGTTTTTCTACATATGTTTTTCATTTGCCTTTTTAAGAACTTTCTCTTGTGTTATCTTCTGTTATCTTGGATTCTCAGTCAAGATGTTCCTATCTGGTTGTTCATCCCTGAGTGGGATCTTTCTGTTCTGGATTAGCTTTCTGGGATGCTGCCTATTGAAGAGGAGACACCTTGTGAGTGATCAGAAACAGCACAGAGCTTGGATGTTTGGTCTGCTTTCTAAGATATTTTTCATCAACACTTTGCAACGATCACATGCTTCTCCATACAGGAAGTCTGTCAGCCTCACAGTGAGTCTTTGCACATTACAGGTGTTGTACATGTGATTTAACCAGAGGGAGGATTTCTTTGAAGATGGTAAGCTTAGTATGCAGTGCCTCTCACTTCTGCAGGGCGCCTTCTGAGGTTCTGTTCACAGACATTTTTGTAAGATTTGCTAACATAAGATATTTTAACCTCAACTGCATAGACTATCTATTTCTACTCTGATTTTCTGTCTGCCATACTGGCCTTAGATCAAACTGGCCTTTGGGATCTAGGGAAAGTGTAGAAAAATGCCTTTAATGTTAAGCTTGCTTTTTTATGCTGAAGTTTTGAAGTAACTTACAGGTAACTTCCCATTTCATCCCTAAATATCTAGATATGCATCTTCGAAGAGAAAAAAATTGCAACAAAGTCAAAAATAGCATTGTTATTCCTAACAAAATTAATAATAAATCCCAAATAGAATCTAGCATCCTGTTCATATTTAAATATCTACACTTATCCTCAAAATAGCTTTGCTCAAACCAGGATTTTATCTAGTACCACACTTGGCATCTGGATATGTTTCTTAATCTTTTTTCTTTTTAATAGAATACCTCCTTTCTCATTACTCTGACTTGCTGAAGAGAGTGGATCTTTTGACCTGTAGAATTTCCCGCCTTCTGTGTTTGCTTTGTAGCCTTTTATTATTGTTTAGCCTGTTTCTCTATTCCCTGGAAGTTAGATTTAAAGAACTGATTATATTACATTTAGACATTTTCAGTTACAATACCCTCTGTGTATTTCTCACTGCATCATAGGAAGAACACATGGTTGTCCTACCAAGCTCAGTTTGACTTCTGTGTTAGAGAAGTGACAACATGATTCCTTAATGGTGGAATTATGTTTTCTCCCTTGTGACCAGAAAGATATCTGTGCAGTGTTGCTTTGGTCCCATGTGAACAGCTAGTAGCTAGTCCTCTATCAATCATTCACGTGATATTTGACAACAAATGACAATTCTTTCTTGAATCAGTAATTTCTTTCAGGGGTTACAAAATGACATTCTAGAGAGGACCCAGTGTATGCCTTCATCTTCTCTTGGTTGGTCTTAATTAGTCTTCCCATGCTGCTCCCCATCTCCACAACTTATTAATTCTTGTGGCAGCCAGAGGACCTCCTGGAGGGTCAGTCAGATCATAGTAGCTTTCTGCTCAGACCCTCCAGTGGCCTTGCCTGTCACTCACAGAAAGCCCACAGCCCTCACGCTGGCCCATGAGGCTCTTCATGTCCTGATGCCAGTTCACTCTCTGATTCTATCTGCTACCATCTCCCTTTTCTCTTTGCTCATTCTGCTTTAGCCACACTAGCTTCTGTGCTGTTTCTAGAACACCCAAATGTATTCCAGCCAAGATTTCCTTAGAAATCGCTCTACCCTCTGTTATTGGCATGGCTTGCTCATCACTTAGGTTCCTCCTCAAATGATATCATAGGAGAGAAGACTTCCTGATCACCCTACTGAGAAGAACTCCCAACCCCTCTACCCGCACTGTCTGCCTGCCTTGCTTTACATCTTCTCACGTGTTTGTATGGCATGCTGTATCTCCTTTTCTGGATGGCTTCCTACTGGAGTGCAAACTCCATGAGAGGAGATACATTGCGTATTTTTCCCGTGTCATATATCCTTGTGTCCCTAGCTTGGATCATAGTGCCAAAGTTGACACACCATAAATAAAAAATGAACAAATGACTGAATACTCAGTGAGAGTAGTACTTTAAAATTGAGAAGAGTTGTTTCTTTTTCAGAGGAGTCACCTGGCTAAAGGGAATGTCACCTCTTTTTCATCATGTTTTTGCTGAGCTATTGGAAGATGTGTTTTGGGAAATGAGATCTATACAATATAATTCCCATAAAGTGCAACTTAAAAGATACTTCTCAAGGGCACAGACTCTTGTTCCAGTTTGGAACTTTTTAGGAGGCAAGGAGAAATTAAGTGAACTTCATTCTTTTTATATTTTCAAAGATTTTCTTGCAGAGTAATCAGGGACAACAGGTCACCAGTGATTAGTCTCCAGTTACACTCAACCCACCTGTACCAAAGGCAAATGACACACATTGAAGAGCCATTTCCTTCCTCAGAGTCAAGATTTGCTTTATTAGGGATTATTTTTAACAGGCTCATGAGTAGAACTTAGATTCAGAGAATTGCTTTTATTCCATTCATTAAAGAATGATTGGATTTTTAAAAGCCCTTGCTAAAAGTCTAGAGAACTATAGCCCTAAATTCATGCACCCTTTCAAAAACTCAGATCACTCTCAGGTATCTTGATTTAGTGACCCCAATAAAATTGTCTCAAAAAGAGGAGCAATGAGCTTTTGTATATATTTTTAGGATAGTTTGAAAATGCCCATTCTCTCTTTAAGCTCTGTTCTTCCATCCTTTTCCTTCAGATATCCTTTCAAATACCTATGCCTTGCACATATATATTGATATAATAGCCCTTTTCTCCAGGATCCCTCCAACGTGTCCCACAGTGATCCTGATTTAAACAGACGGGAGTCTTATACTTTGTTAAGTGAATGAGACGTATGGCTAATGATGTGGCTTGTGTTCAGCCAGAAAGCTGGGGAAGAGACCGACCATTTCCCTTTGATCAGATCATCAATAATACTCTTAAAGGCAGTCCCCCTCTTCTCTCCTTTGGACACATACTGCCCTAATCCAGGCTTCAGGGGAAAGGGAATAAAAGGTAATTATAATATTTCATTTACTTCCCGCCTACGGGGATTAACATGGAAGTCCAATGCAATTACATGGTGACAGTGATGAAGACTGAAGCCAATGGAGCCGCCTGTCTCTGCTACATAAAGCAGGTCATCCAGTTACTGCTGGACAGCAATTTTCAGAAAATCCTGTAATTAGGTTGTGAAACAGCGGCAAATAGGATGAACTGAAGAGGCAGATGTGTGGCCCAAAGTAATTTGGTTTCTACTAAAATGTGCTGCAACCCACATCCTTCTTATTTATTAAAGCCCTATAATATACCATGTTATGCTATTATGGAGGGTAATGGGGATTCAGGCACTTAACTATAATGAAACTAGATTCCCCCTTGCCTGCATCAGAGGGACAGTGGCATTTTCTTGCAAAAGCTGTGAAAGTGGTTTCTCAAAAATAGACTTGACAACAACAACAACAACAACAACAACAACACAACCCACTGGAATCCACTTCACCATAAAGAATAAAACAGCTAAATGCTGATGATATTGGACACTTTATTGTCCCTCTGTACTATCTACTCTTAATTTGAAGCTGTTGTAAAGCTAGACAGGTAGAAGGGGAGACACCATAGCCAATGAGCCTTCATGTCGTATCAGTCTACAGAGAGGGCGAGATTGCTTCCTATTTCTTTCCTTTCCGAGATTTCTTTCCTATTTCTAGGAAGTGAATAACAACAGTGATGTTCCGCCTTGCAGTTATAGTCCTGACTTCTGGTGTATTCTTGACTTCACATTGCCTTTTCTTCTCTCCTTTTAAAGCATGGATACAGAAGACCCCCCAAAGGTAGGAAGATTGGAAAAGAGAAACCTCTATAATATGATATTTGAAATAATTCTAAAGTTTGTGGGGATGTATGGTCTTTGTGTGAGGTTATACTAAAACATTGGTTTCCCTAGTTTTTCCCAAGTTTACTCCTGATTTTGTCAGACTGATCTATCTGGCTCTTTTGAGCTGCATCTGATTTCAGATGGGAGTTGGTCTAATCACTCATCAAAGAAAGTAACAATGTCAGGCGTCAATCAGGGGGTCAGAAGAAGGGTAATACAAAATCATTAAGAATCAGTGGGAAGTACCCCATATGTTGATTAGAAACTGACAATAAGTAAAGATAATAATGCAACCGGTGAAGCAGTTTTTAGTAAACGAAGAGAAGTACAGGATTGTTTTAGAAACCAGAACCCTTGGAGAGGGAGGTCAACTGTCAGTGGTGAGCGCTACCACATGGAGTTCTGTGCGGGTGGGGGGGTGGGTGCTGGTGGCTGGGGAGGAAAGGCTCTGCTGGATTCAGCCCACCAGAGACTCAGACTGAAAACAGACGCATCATCATGGCACCACGACCAGTGGGAAGCTTGCTGCCAATCAAGGGCCAGGCCCCTCTAAGGAAGAAGAGAGGCAATTTAGCAATAACAAAGATGCCGAATCACTCAAGCTGCAGAACGCAACATGAGACAGTGGCCTTGGGAAAGCAGAGCTGCACAAAAATGAACTGTTATGTGGGGAGGAAATTCAGGAATGTCAGTGGAAATGGCAGGAATATGACTAGTGATATCATGTACTCTCTTAAAAACAGATATGCCAGAGCTGCCAAGTCTGGAGTGGAATTTATGATTACTATTCAGAGACCCTTAGGAGGTGGCTTAAGATCAGACAGTAGATCTGAGCAATCGGAAAGTTCCAGTGAGATTTCCTGACCTTGAATCCAGTTAGGATGAGGTACAGGTCATTGCTTCTTGAGCTGTTTGTTTGCTTTTGTTTGACATAAAACATAGTTTGGCTCAGATTTAGAACACGGTTTCTTTTAGAAGAGAGCACAGTGAGGTAGCAACCTCTTTTAGCATAAGGCAGGCTAGATTTTTGGGGGCATCTTTCCCAAATTAACTTAACAGATATTATTTTACCCTCTATTATTGCAGTGTCTGTCTTGGTATTCTGAAAGATATACAAGAAAAACATGAAAGGAGCAGTTCCCATTCTTGAGGAGCTTACAATCTCATTGTGGTGATTTACAGAGACAATAGAACCAACTATAATTCAATACCATAAAAGATGTACAAAGCAACTAAGAAAACAACAATGAGGAGAGAGAAGTTAATTCTGACTAGGACGGTCAGGGACATTTTCAGAGGGGAAGAAGACATTTAGGTTGGCCTTGAATACTAGGGAGGGTTTTTATAAGTGGTTCTGGAATAAGAAAAGACATTCTAGGTGAAAGGAACAAGTTGGGAGATGGGAAAATTTAATGTAGTCAAATGTGATGAGTATAGGAGATAGAAGCAGTGTCTTTTAGGAGACAAGTTGTAAGAATTTGTTTATGAGTGTGTTTCAGGCTATCCAGATCTTCCCCTCTAACCCACATTGTTGACTCAAATTTATCATTCATTTTAATCTTTTGGGGTTATATTCACTTAATGAGATTTTTTTTAGCTTCACGGTATTTTTAATTATATTCTTGTGGGAGATATAAAAATGCAGAAGGTATTTTCTGTGCTTGAAAAGTTTGAAATTTATTCAGAACTACTCATAGGAAACAGACAATCCAAAGGCCAACTGGGTGTGCAGATGAGTTTTTACAGGATGTTAAAATAGGATATGGGCTGAGGAGGATTGGAACATATCATGGAACTGGGGAGAATTGCTCTTGGCTTGAAGAAAGGTGGGACCCGGAAATGCATTGAGGAAGAGGCAAAAGATTCTGGAAAGGAATGCATATGGAATATTTGAGTAGGAAAGTTTGACTTAAATATAAGATATGTGCAGTGAATATACCTAGAAAGGAAACTTGGGGCCAGATTATGTAGGTTCTTAAATGCGTGGCTAGCACCTTTGGCAACTACATTGTAAGAAGTCCTTGGAGATTACTGAGGAAAGAATAAAACAAAAGCATGAAAACAGAGCTGAAGAGTATATTGAGGTCATTGAATCTTCTCCCCATATTTTATGAAGAGGTTAAATTATTTTGCCAATGCTATATAAGGCATTTGGCAGAGTCTGCTTTGGAAAGCGGGTTTCCATAAAGCAAAAACATAAAAATTATATTAGGAATATAAATCTGGCAGATATTCTCCCTCATAATATATTTTTTTTTTCACAAACCAAATATGTCACCTGAGTGGCAGAATGCAATAAGCTATTAGCACAAGTTAGTTTATTTGATTAGCTAGTTAGTCACCTTCTAAGGTCCTAATATTGGGTAATTATATGAGTGGCTGGGTGGTTGAGGGAGAGTAAAAGCCTTTGAATACAAAGTGCTATCCTGGAGATCAGACATTCATGACCATGATCAGATCACATTGGGGGTTGGGGCCTCAACATGTAAATTTCAGAGGGACACAAGCACTCAGGCTATAACAATCAGTGACTTGCCTCTAAGAGGATACAATAAGGATGATGGATATGCATGATTACCTGTATGTGATTGTATGATTATGTTGTATAAAATAGTAACACACATCTTGCTGGAATTTCTCTCATGCTGGTATTGAAGAAGCAAGTGCTATGTTGGGAAGTCCCGCATGGCAAGAAACTGTGGGTGGCCTTCAGCCAATAGCCAGCGAAAATTGAAACCCTCAGTCCTACAATAACAAGGGACTAAATTTTCCCAAAAACCCAACTGAGCTTGCAAATAGATACTTTACCAGTTGAGCCTCATATGATGGGATTGGGAGGTGGAAACTCTGGGAGGTAATTCGGTTTCCCTAATTTACCTAATGAGGTCATGAGGGTGCGCTCTCATGAGATTAGTGTCCCTATAAGAAGAGGAAGGAAGACCAGAGCTCTCGGTCTCTCTCTGCCGTGGGAGGATGCAGCAGGAAGGCAGTCATCTGCAAGCCAGGAAGAGGCCCTTACGAGACACGCAATCTGCCAGTACCTTGAAATTTGACTCCTAGCCTCAGAACTGCAAGACATTAATGTTTGTTATTTAAGCCAGCAAATCTATGGTATTTTTTTTTTATCAAGCCAAGAAGACTACTACACGGATCCTGCCACGCAGAAGGGGAGGAGATCATACAAGGGCATGAACACCAGTCGCAGGAGTCATGGGAACCACTTTAGACTCTGTCCACCACACTAGGTAATCCTGGGGTAAGTGTGATTATTCCCGGTTTACTGAAGGGAAATCTCAGTGAAGGTCGAATGAAGTCGATTAATTTATCTATTGCTATAAATTTTGTAAATGATAAAGCAAGGATTAGAATCCAGTTTGATTGACCACACAGCCAACCTGTCACCACACAGTATGACAAAACTGTCCTTTTTCTATCTGATCTACTACACCCTCTCTCCCTCTAATACCACAAGTGGATGCTCTGAGGCTGTAATGGATGATGGAAGCTCAGGATAGAAGGAGCCTGGAAAATGACTTTCTGAATATCTTGTATATCCCTAGAAGATGATGGGAATCAGAGTGAAAAAATATTTGAATTGTGCTAAAGTCTGGAGGCTTTGGGGTTTATTTACTATAGAAGTTATGAGGGTTTCTGTGTTAATTTGGGCGCTATGATAGTGATACCAAATTGTCATGGACCAGATGCTTAAACAACAAACATTTGTTTCTCACAGTTCTGGAGGCTGAGAATTCCAAGATCAAGGTGCTGGTAGTTCTGGTGTCTGGTGAGAACCTGCTTGTAGATGGCAGTTTTCTTGCTGCGTTCCGACATGACACAGAGCAGAGAGCAAGAGAAGCTCTCATGTCTCTTCTTTCAAGGGCACAAATCTTATTCACATAGGCTTCAGCCTTATGACCTTACTACTTCCCAAATTCTCCACCTCCTGGTACCATAAGATTAGGGGTTAGAATTTCAACATGTGAATTTTGAGAGAACAAAAACATTCAGTCCATAATAGTTACTCTAACGAATGCGCTCTTTAAAGGTAGCTTTAAGACAAGTCCCCAGTCAGAAGGCATTGCCCAAGCCCCTCCAACATGGAAAAACTTGAAGCTGCCACATCCACCAGGGATCGGACTAGAGTGTCCCTGAACCTGAACACTCATATTAACTGTGGTCTAACTTTGCCAATCTTTTCTCTTGGCTATCTAAATCCTCTCTGCCCCCTTACTACCTGTTGGCTGCTATCTTGGTCTAACCAGCCAGAGCACCTAGTTGTCATTTCAGCGCCACCTGGCATTAAATATTAGAGCAACTTAGAATTCATGCTGCTGTGAGTCAACCATCTCTTCCTACCCCTGACAAGATAAGTCCTTTTGGATACCACAGCAGGTGAGAATCAGAGTGTGCTTTGCCCCTTTGGACACTAAACTAGACTTGTGACCGATCCTATAACTAAGTCATTGCCCAACTTCCTCTCATTTTCTCTGCATTCTGAACTACCCCATTGCTGTGGAGACAGTCTGGCTTGTGGCAATGCCTATCCAAATTATGATAAATATGTGATCCTGGCCTTAAAAGAGGTTCTTGATTTTTGTTAGTTAAGTGAAACACGCATCTTTATTTGTAATTGTTGAACTAACTTGTATACAATCCAAGATTTTAAGAGAAGTTATCACTACCCTATTGATTCTGGACTCTTTTGTTAAGCAAAGTCTATAGTTATCCTGCTTTATAGATGCTATATAAGTTCTCTATGTTGACTTGAGTCCAATCCAAAGTTTCTGAACCTCTAATTCAATCATATTTCCCTGAGGTTAATTGTCATCCCATCTTTCTAAAGAAAATGCTAAAAGACTAGTAATCTTAAATATCTCTTGTCCTACTCAAAATTCCAAGGATGACTCACTGTGATGTCAGGTGAGGGTAAAGAGAACAAATTTAGCCTCTGTCTGATACCTTATTCATGTGGGCAACTCCCATTCTTTTCATCTTCTAAGCTTCCACAGACTGTTCTTTTTCATCCACAAAAATCCCCAAACACGAACATAACAAGGGAGATTAATCCAGGTTCCGATCTGAAGGCTGCTTTGCATAGTAGAAAGAAGAAAAGTTTTAAGGGGTAGCACCATTCCAGGAAGGAGTTAAATGAGATTTTTTCCCAAATCCTTGGAGATTTTAAACAACAGTATATGGCTCATTTCTCCCTCACCACATTCCAAACCACACCTGCATGCTGCATCTAATTTATTTTCTTTTTAAATTTTCAATGATTCTGAGAGACTATGGACTCTGAGAAACAAACTGAGGGTTCTAGAGGGGAGGGGAGTGGGGGGTTGGGTTAGCCTGGTGATGGGCATTAAAGAGGGCACGTACTGAATGGAGCACTGGGTGTTATACGCAAACAATGAATCATGGAACACACATCAAAAACTAATGATGTAATGTATGGTGATTAACATAACATAATAAAATAAAATTAAAAAAACAAAACAAAACTTTTCAGTGATTCCTTGTCAGCAATATTAAGTAAATGGCTTTACAAAGACTCTGCCACCAATCTTCATATTTTCTATGAAGACTAAAAACAGAGAAATTATTGTTTTACTATGTAAAGCCATAGAAACATAGAATGTGTCCTCTACTTTGAGAAATATATATTGTATATAAGAAATACATCTGTCTTGTTCATTACATTTTTAAAATTTATGTTGACTTAAAATAAATCATGTGTCCTATTCTTACTGAATATATTTTAAGATAAGTAGGGACCATCCATTTGTCCATTCACCTATTTCTTCACCCATTCACTCATTAAACATTTTTTTGGACTAGGAACTGTTGGGGTTATGTGGGGGATAGGACAGAGCCTTACATTTACGGAACTAATGCCCAGAGTCCCTTTAATCCCTTTCCCCCATTTTAACTGAGAAACTTTTACTTCCTTTCATTATTTTCTGAAGCGTACCTTCAATTGTGATTCCAAGAGCTAGTTTCTTGTTCAATATCCCTCGAAGACATGTGAACGCTTCTCCAGGGTTTCTGGCCCTCAATTGTCATCAAGTTTCTTTGAAAAATAGTTTTTCTCTCATGGTTCGTTGGGAGATGAACCATGAGAAACTATGGACTCTGAGAAACAAACTGAGGGTTTCAGAGGGGAGGGGGTTGGGGGGATGGATTAGCCTGGTGATGGGTATTAAGGAGGGCACATATTGCATGGAGCACTGGGGGTTATACGCAAACAATGAATCATGGAACACTACATCAAAAGATAAAATAAAATATATCTTAGGAAAAAAATAGTTTTTCTTCTCAAAAGAGAGGAATATATTGGAAGTACTAAAATTTTGTCCTGCAGGTGAAGAGGAAAATGCCCACCAAGTGCAGGGCGGTCGTAAGATCTTCATGGTTCCCCCTTCTCACTTTCTCATGTTTCCTCCTGTTAGTTGCTTGCAGGAGAGACGGCACCCGGAAGTGTGGCTTGGCAGTAATTTCCCTCAGCTGTGGCTTCTGGGGCAGACTTTGGTGACCATTCCAGGGATGATGATTCCCCCTGGCAGCCGTTCTCAATAGCACGTGGTGAAAGGAAAATTCCATGGCTGTCCCTGTCAGCGATGGCCACTGCTCTCGATCTTCCAATAGCTTCGGCAGGAGCGGCAAACCGAAGTGAGGGATTTCTAACAGTGGTTCCTGTTGGCAACTGGGGAAAAATCCTTACTTCCTATTACTTCCAGTAACCCAAAGGACCAGCCCGGAAAAGTTTTCAGAATGGACAATGCTGTATCTTCTGGAAGACAAGTTTGAGTCCTCAAATTCGCCCTGACAATGTACATTTGATAGTGTCACACTCTCTAATTATCCCCTTACACTCTCTTGATTGTGCCAGACTCCTTTTGGACTCAACATGACCTCTTCTACTTGCTAAGGAGCGCAAGGAGCTAGCAACTGTTCTCTTTATCCCAGCAGCGTCTGAATCCGTGTAACTGGGAAATTTCCCGGTTCTACTCATTTATTCATTTACCGTTTTTCTCAAGTGTCTATTCTAAGAACTGTTGGGGTATAATAGTAGTTATCATATGACTCTTGGGGTTCATAATAATATTCATATATTGTATTAAGTATTAATATCCATACAAATACATAACTTGTAAATACAATACAATAAAAATGAAACATAGGGTGCTATGAAAGAAGGTAATGATGGGAAGGGGTTTGAGGTAAGGCTGCCCTGGGAAGGCGACATTTAAGCTCACACCTGAAAAGCTTGCAAACAAGTGGTATCTTTTTTTTTTTTTTAAGATTTTATTTATTTAATTGACGGAAGGAGGCACAGCGAGAGAGGGAACACAAGCAGGGGGAGTGGGAGAGGGAGAAGCAGGCTTCTCGCTGAGCAGGGAGCCTGACTCGGGACTTGATCCCAGGACCCTGGGATCATGACCTGAGCCGAAAGGCAGACGCTTAATGACTGAGCCACCCAGCACCCCAAGTGGTATCTTTATTTAGGAATTGGAGCAGTGCAGGAAGACCAGTTTGTCAGGATCGTATATACCAGACACAGATCCTAAGGACTGAGATGACTTACAGATATCCCAAGGGAAGAAGCCTAATGTCAAGTTGGATATATCAATTTAATCCAAAGAAACCTAGTTCAAAAGAGTAATATATAAATGTGGGTGTCACCTTTATATACATGATAATTACAGCCCCTAGACATGCATGACAAACTTGCCTAGGGAGATGGTGAGGTGTCAGTAGATAGAGGGTCTCTCAGATTGAGCCTTGAGTAGCTCCCACACTTAATGGCTGGTGGAGGAAGAAAGCTGGAAGATGTGAAAATCCAATTCTAAGTTCCCCTATCAAACCTTCTTCCCGGAAGCTTGGAGATCCTCCATGATTTATAAGTTTAGAAATTGATTTATGCAGATGTCTTTATAGCCTTAAAAAAAGCGAGAGCCTTTGAAAAGACATTTGTGTGACTATCAAATTAATGTCCATCTTCATTAGACTGAAAATTGAATGAGCGCAGAGAACACTTCCTTTGGTCATCCACTCCAATACTGAGACTAGTGCCTGGCCCACACAGGAACTCAGTAAGCATTTGCAGATTGAATCTATCTATCACATCCTCTGGGAGTAATATAGCAATTTAAATAACTGCAGTAGGATTAAGTGTCCCAACAAAGGGAGTAGCTTAGAATAGAATAATCATAATAAATATATTGTTATGCATACATGCACACAAACACACCCACAACAAGCAAATTCATTGATTGTTCACAAAAAAATTGAAAACATACAAATTTCTCATTTGTTCATATATCTTAACTGTCTACCTGGGCTGGGAGAAATATTAAAATATGAATATTTCATTTTTAGAGACCTCTATGGAATAGAATGTGTTGCTAGATCCAAAGAGGAAAAAAGAAAGAAAAAACATACATTTGAGGTTAAGACAGTTGGTAAGAACTCAAATAAGCTTGATAGATTTATCTCAAACAAATTCCTTAAGGGAGATGCAACAGCATGTTCACTCTCAAAATAACCTACTTCTGAAATAAAGTTTGGATCATAGTTGCTGTAGGTCAAGCTGCTACTGTAAAGCTATAGGGCAAAAGAAAATGCAATCCCTTTGTTACTGCCCTTCCATGCCAATAAGTAAAAAGGTGATTGTGACTTATATTTGCAGAATTGTTTTCAGTGTGTAGGTATCTAAGCTAGGAGCTGTATAAAAGAAGAGGGAGAAATGAAGGAAGGAAAGGAGGGGGGAATCTTACATTGTAAGACAGAAGAAATTACATCTTGTTAAGGTAATGGTTATATAAGCAGCATGAAAGTCCTAAAAATTGGTGTAGTCAGTATTATATTTGGGATTGGATTTATCAGGAATATTAACGTTCAAAATTTCCTTCTCATCAATTATTAAAGCCTCATAGTGCACGTGGCACTGTTATAGGCAAATACATTATGTGGTATTGATCCCTAAATTAGCAATGATGATAGTAATACTCTCAACTCCTTCTTTATAACTGAAAGGTTTATTGCAGAGGTCCACTAGCGTTACTAGACTAGTAATTTCACATGATCACTGTTATTAAAACAACAAACTGAAATCCACTATATAGGATAGGCTCACTTTTCCACATGACAGAAAAATCCATTACTGTTATTGTTAAATAATACTCTTTTAGTATTAATTATTTTGGGATTCAACTAACCATCGTCCTAATTATTTTATGGGTTTCAGAATTTTCAGCATGGATCTTGGAAATTATTCCAAAAAGGCATACAACCATGTTACATGTATATATGTAGAGGACTGGTAATAAACTTCTGATTATGTTCCTAATGTCTGTAAATCGGTTGCTTAGAACCCAAAACGTATTTTCCCATAGAATAATTATGTTATCAAATTTGATGTTGTTAAAATAGCATTATTATATTTTCTAAGGTTCACCTTCCTTTAAAGTTTTAAATGTTTAAGGTCTGTATTAAATAGGCTTCCAGTCGTTGGCCTGGGAGCACACTGATTATTTATAATAATTTTTTTCTCTAGGAAAATGCATTCCAAATGCCAATGGAAGATACCAGAAACACATGTGCTCCCCTCCCTGGGCAGCAGCAACTCCAGCATCGGCACTGGGGGGCCAGAGCTCGGTTGAAAGGGACATTGGATGAGTCTGAGCATTTATAACCGATAACCGTTTATATGCGCAATAGAGAAATACCCACTGGGGAAGCCACTGTCCAGACTTTCTGTTTGGCAGAAGACAGCACCTTTCCCCCATTACCACTGGGGACTTTACTCTTGCACTCTTTGGAGGTCAAGAGCCTCTAAGAAGACTCCCAATGGTCACTGCACCCTGGCCTTCATGCTGGTGTATGACCCGCTCACCCCCGAGTGACAGCTAGATTTAGTCACTGAATTAATGAATAGAATAGAGGTAATAGAGGTGATGAATCCCCCTTCTGAGATGAGGTAACATCAAGACTGGTTTCTTTCTTGGGTGCTCTCTGATCCTTCTAAGGGAAACCACCTGCCATTTTGTAAGGCAAAAAAAGTAAAGAAGCAATATTTTCTCTTCATTTATTTTGGTGTCCCTAGGAGTAAATCTGTAACTGTGGCCTATGTTACATTAAAAAGAAAGCAAAACGGATGTTAAGTACAGTTATGGTGATCATTTTGCAATATTTGTAAATATAAAATCATTATATTGGACACCTGAAACTAATACGTTATATGTCAGTTATACCTCAATTAAAAAAAAGAAAGCGAAATGTTCTTTTAAGAAAATTACTTATAAAATTATAAAAGATATATTTTTTACCATGGAAAACCTGAAAAGTACAAAAACAAAATACCAATTATTCACAGTCTCACCTTTCAAAGAGAATTGTTTTTAACACTTCAAAATATTTCTTTCTGACCTCTTTTCTAGGTGCTTTTTGTTTGTTTGTTTAACTAGTTGAGAAGTCATACCATAGATAATTTAAGATGATTTTAAAGAATTAACTTTTCATGAAAAGCGTTTTTTCCATATTATTTTAAACTCTTATAAGACGTTTTAGAAGAGGGGCACCTGGGTGGCTCAGTCGTTAAGCGTCTGCCTTCGGCTCAGGTCAGGATCCCAGGGTCCTGGAATCGAGCCCCTGCATCAGGCTCCCTACTCAGCGGGAAGCCTGCTTCTCCCTCTCCCACTCCCCCTGCTTGTGTTCCTGCTCTCGCTGTCTTTCTCTCTGTCAAATAAATAAATAAAATCCTTAAAAAAAAGACATTTTAAAAGAGATTTAACCTATTTCATCATTTGAATATATCGTAATTTACTTATTTATTTCCCTGTTTGTGGACATTATGGTTGTTCCAAAATTTCTACTTTCATAAGCACATTTTTTTATAAATCTTTGCGTACACTTTCCTCAGGATGGAACTTGTATTGCTGACCCAAATACGATCATTTTGAAAAATTTAGTTATTGTTTCCAAATTATTGTCAAGAATGATTGAAACATTACATAAATTTACATTCCAACAGGTAATATATGAACTTGCCTGCTTCCCTTGTACTGAAAATTAACATTAAAAAAACCCTTTGCTAACTTAACGGTCAAAAAAAAATCTCATTGTTTTCACAAATCATTTTTTAATAGTTTAGAGATTCACTTCAGTCCACTGATGGGTTTTATTAATGAGGTTTTATTATAACTACAAATAGTTAGAGGCAAAGAAGAGACATCAAACCAGAAGCTAGTCAAATTATTATCCACTAAATTATTATCACGCCATGAGTTTTGAAGGCAGAGCTTAATTATATATTACTGCTAACAATGCTCCTATTCAAAGGTACTCATGGAGGGTGACTTTGTCTCATCTTGCAAATTCCAAATTGCAACTCTTATCTGGAAACCCACTTCCTCCCCATGCCCTCCCACCCATGGTCCAAGATTTCTAAGAGTGGTTGGGGAGCTGTCTACATGAGAATAGCACACACACAAAAATGTCCCTAGAATCTAAGTGAGGCCTATTGGGTTAATATCTCTGGGTCCTAGAAATCTGATTTAAAAAAAACAAAACAATATATTCTTATGTGCTGTGAATAAGGTGAATTTTATTTTTATTTTATCTTTGTTTTAAATTTTACATACTAGGGGTTGAAGACACTTTTTCTTTGTTTTGCTTTTATGCAAAACTTATAACTCTTCCCAGAGGTTAATAAGTCTCTGGTGAATCTAATTACAAACCGGCAATAAAGAGCTGTCTATGAAATGCTTGCATAAATGACCTGTGGTAGCTAGAGTGAGCACATTGCCACATTTGGGATCTTTTTAATTTAAATAGTGTTTGGTAAATCAGCCTCTCATTTAAAAGGATGTTAATTCTAATACACCGACATCCACATAGTCCCCCTTTTGCCTGACAAAGAAAAGAGACCGTCTCATTTTAGACATTTTAAGGAAGCAGGTTTAAGATAACCTAGAAAAAATTAATTTTTAAAAAGATTTTATTTTTTTTATTTGAGAAACAGTGAGCGAAAGAGAGAGCATGAGCAGGGGGTGGAGCAGAGGGAAAGGGAGAAGCAGACTCCCTGCCTAACAGGGAGATGGATGTAGGGCTGGATCAGGGGACTCCGGAATCATGACCTAAGCTGAAGGCAGAGGATCAAAGGACTGAGCCACTCAGGCACCCCATAGAAAAAAAATTAATTTAACTCAAAACCCTCACAGCACTTGATATGTCATTAAAATCCAATGCAGAGACTGGAAAACACATGAGCTTATAAGCAGATTTGAGTTGGGGTTCTAGATCTGCCAATCGTGAGCTGTGGGTACCTGAGGAATAACTGAATGTCTCTGCACCTCAGTTTGTCATCTGTGAAATGGGGATATTAACTATCTGGCAGAAAGTCACGGACTATATGGCTCAGCGTGCCCAGTATGAGTGAACTGAGACTTTATTTCATAGAATTTAAGCCATATCTTTTTATAGTACGTCTCTCCCCAGTCAGGCCATCAACCATTATTTTTAAATGGCTTTTGAATTGCATCATTAGGAGTTACTTCAAGGAGATTTGTCATTCCTTTTGTGAGGCATTCCATAATTTTTATTATTCGGGAGGTTTTGAAAAGCAAGGCTGATGTCACTGGTTTCTTTGTTTTAACTCTCCAGAGAAAGGCAAATGACTGCAATTTTCACAACACCAGATCATGGAAGAGAGCGTTGGATGAGTGAACCTGACTTTCACAGAAAGTAAAATAAACATGTTATGGCTCTCGGCAGTTATAGCTTTTCTTTCCCTCTGAACGGGAGGCTGTCAGCTGTCCTGTTGAAAGCAGAATAAATGGACAATGAGGCACCACTCTGCAGGGTTTGTACATGTTCATTAGGGGTTGTTCATGGAAGGTCTTACAGCAGCCATTACCCAAGCCGCTTTCAAGCGCAGAGCAGTGGGCCGGGATTCTGCACTCGCGGGAAAGGGCAGTGCTGGAAAGAGGCAGAAGGCAAGTAAAGGGAGTGGGAAGTGAGACAGGGCAGAAATTTTGGCCTATAATCAAGAACCTCCATTCATAATGGCATTTTTCCTCTGGACCTTAACCTGCCCTTGGAGGGAAAAAAGTAATAAAGTGGAAATGAAGTGCCCTTGGGATGGGGGGTGGCGGAGGGGGTGTCAGCCATAGTGGACCTTTGACAAGAATCTCAGTCATTTATATTTGAACCCATTCCCAGAGGGTGAGCTCGCCTTTCACTGCTGGGAACAATTGTCAGGCAGCAAATAATAGAGACAAAGAGTGAGTGCATTTCCCGAGTCAAGGAGCGAGGTTCGCAGAGGTCCTTATTCTCTGTCCGTTTGTTCCTGTTGCCAAAGAGCTGGCGTTGCCCGCTCTGTGTTCACACTGTTCTCCTCTCATAGCTCACTTTGGTTGTAGTAAAGATGATTCAGAGGTCTTTTTATTTTTTTAACCTTTTAAAGGTTAAAAGGAGGAATTTATAACCCTGGATTTCCCGAGATAACAAATTCATGTAATTCTACCTCCATGAAAAAAGGGACCTAAAGGAAAACCCCTTACTCTCCCTGCCAACACTCCCCAGTCTCTTACCTTAGCCACAGGAGATACCAATGCTTGCCGAGTTGAACTGGCCTCAGTGGTCTCTTAGAAATGAAATTTGTCTTTAATGAGTGGAATACGACATGTTATTCTACGTGTGAACTAGGACATCCTAGAATTTTCATCAACTTCCTAAAAGTAGAATCACATGTATAATGTAGTTCATTCATAGTATTTGGACTTGAAACTGAAGGATATGATCCTTTTATTTGGGCAGTGCTCTTGTACACCGTCAGTGGGCGGGAGGGGGGGCGGGTAAAAGAATACCTGGAGAATGAGTCTGTTCAAGTAACCTAGGTTTATGAAAGAAAGTTCTAGATCACGGCTATAGTTGTGCTAGTGGATAGAGGGGTCAGAGGCTCTTTTCCACAATTCTGTCATGTTTGGACACGAAGGTGGAACAACTAAAAATGATGGTTACATATAATTCATAGTTCATAGATTAAACATAATTTAGAGAAATCTTACCATCTAGGTTAACTTTGAGATAATTTCTTTTGGAGACAAAAATATAGATTTGGGAATATCTCTGCTTCTCATGAACTCTGACTTTGGGTAAATCACATCTGGTCATGAATTGTTTTCTTTTTGGTAAAACGAGAATAACCAAGCCTGTCCTAATTCACAGAAATACTATGACAATAATTTGATGCTGTGAAGAGCCTCGAGCAGTGCTCCATGTGGTAGGGGTTCACAAATGGTAGGTGTTATTTATTATCTAATTATGTAATTAACATGTAATTCCACTGTACTTACTAACAATTCTGTGAAATTTGTTAAGATGCTAGAGAATTAGGGAAAAGATGTAAGATATTGGTTAAGAGACCACACTTTGGGGCATCTGGGTGGCTCAGTCAGTTAAGCATCTGCCTTCGACTCAGGTCATGATCCCAGGGTCCTGGGATCCAGCCCTGCGATGGGCTCCCTGCTCAGTGGGGAGTCTGCTTCTCCCTCTCACTCTCTCTCTGTACACTTGCTCTCTCTCAAATAAATAAAAAAATCTTAAAAAAAAAAAAAGAGAGAGAGACCACACCTTGGAGCTCCACTGGTTGGGAGTCATTTAATAGCTATGTGACCTTGAGCAAGATATTTGATTGTCCTGTTATTCCCATCACTCATGAGTTGAAAAGGATTAATAATACTACTCGCTTTCACCATCACCATAAGGTTTAAATGAGCTGATACATATAGAATCTTTGCAACTGTGCCTGGCACAGGGTAAATCTTAGGTAGGTCTTCACTATCAATTTTATTCTTCTTCTACTTAATGCAGTCTCCAGTAGCATATTCCTGAAGGTCATGTTCTAATGCAAGAAAGCAAGGGCCATAGTTCATTAAAAAAATTCATTCAAGAAGTGTTGCCCGCTTGAGTTCTCCAGGAAGCAGATTCTGGCCAATGATTTCATCAGTCATGCCTATGTAATGAAGCCTCCATAAAAACTCAAAAGGACAGGGTTTGAAGAACTTCTGAGTTGGTGAACACATGGAGATCTGGGGATAGTGGCATTCCTGACGAAGACAAGGAAGCTCCATGCCCTCCCCCCGTACCTTAGCCTATGCATCTCTTCCATCTGGCTGTTCTTTTATAATAAACCAGTGATCTAGTAAGTGACATGTTTCTCTGAGTTCTATGAGCCACTCTATCAAATTAATCAGACCCAGGAAGAAGGTACCATAGGAACCTCTGATTTATAGCTAGTCGTCAGAAGGACTGGTAACAACCTGGCTTCTGCCTGGCATCTGAAGCGGGGAGGCAGGGGGCAATCTTGTAGGACTGAGCCCTAAGCCTGTGGAATCTGATGCTGTCTCTGGGTAGATAATGTCGGAATTGAGTTGAATTCTAGGACACCCTGCTGGTGTCTGGAATTGCTTATTGGAGGTGTGGGGACCCTTTCCAACATACGTTGGAAACTGAGTCTCAGAACAACCATTTATGGGAATAAGGTCATGCCTTTTGTCAGTGGTTGGATGTGGGCTGCCCTGGAGAGAGCATGTCTTGAAGGGCAGTCCTTGAAGGGAGCAAGAGCTGAGGGGTGTCCACTTACAGAAAGGAGCAGCAAGTCCTTCACTGTCTTCCTTCTTCTATGTTCCTATGACTCTACAATGGCTCATAGTTTAATCAGGACACTTAGGAAAATAAGAGAATTAATTTTAAGGTCATAGTGATTACCAGACACTACAGGCATAGTATATTAGAATTCCAGGCTGTCACTGGTATAACATACATTTAATATTCTCTGAGAATTAGGTTGGCAACTTCAAGTAGTCTCTGATTCTTCACTCCTTACATCCTTCACGAAATATCAGGTGTCATCACTCTGGCCATGAACGTGTTATGGCTGCCATGTCTCAGCTCAGACCTGTGACCTTGGAATATTTCCCACGGGCTGTGTGTTGCATACTTTCCACATCAGTGCATTCACACCTTTTTATCAAAGCCAAACTGAACCTTCACTGGTAATATTCTATTATGAACTATCTGGCCAATCCGCAGTAACTACCTCAAAATGAAAAAAGCCAGTTGGTCTTTTTTAGCATGTATAGTGAAACAAACACTACGCTGGTCAAGAATACCTTCATCAATTGACAGATTCTCTTGTTGGGTAATCTAATTTCACATTCTCCCCTCCCCTCCCCCCACTGATTTATTCCTTCTGGTGACGAGTTAACATGATTTCCTGTAAATTTCTCTAAATCCCAAATTTAATGAGTACTTTTTATTATACTTAGGCTGGCAGAGTATTTTTCAAAAGCATAAACAAGATTTTACTAGAGCCTTGTGTGACTATAGGAGTTATTTATATACATCAGAAGAAAGCATTGTAAGTAGGGAGGAGTGAGATATGAGAAAAAGCCAGCGGTTTCTGAACTGTTGTGTCTAATCTTTGTGTTCGAAACTGCCTCTCTTCCCAGAAAATTATACTTTCAAAAATTGTATTTTACTCTCCTTATAAAAACAGAAATTTGGCTGCAAGCAAAAGAAACTTAAGAGAGAAATTTTTGTTAGAAGGATCTCAGGTGGCTCAACAGAATTGTTCAGGTGTAGAAAACAGGTGAAGGACAAGAGTTTAGTTGTGGCCAAGACCCAGCTCCCCAACAAGAACAGCTGCATAGACATATTTTAAGAAAAAAGAAAAAGAAGAAGATAACAGGAGAGGAAGAAAAGGGGAGTATGTCAGAGGGGGAGACGAACCATGAGAGACGATGGACTCTGAAAAACACACTGAGGGTTCTAGAGGGGAGGGGGGTGGGGGGATGGGTTAGCCTGGTGATGGGTATTAAAGAGGGCATGTACTGCATGGAGCACTGGGTGTTATGAACAAACAATGAATCATGGAACACTGCACCAAAAACTAATGATGTAATGTGTGCTGATTAACATAACAATAAAAAATTAAAAAAAAAAAGAACAGCTGCATAGGACAGGGACCTTGGGCACGCCCCTGTGGTCACACCACGGCATGCTGGACCCTGCTCACCTGGACACTTGCTGCCGTGTTGCTGGGCTCCTGACTTCACTGACACCGTGAATAATCTTTGTCTGTCTCTAAGCCCATGACCCATTCCTTCAAGATTCAAAGAAAATGTTATTGACCTCAACTGGATTGCAGTACTCTATGGGAAGTGGGAGGAGACGAGGCAGAACTCAGGGCTTGCCTCCCCTGCCCTCACTGGTCCCCTGGCCCCCACCTTGAGACTTCCAAATATAGGGAGTATGTTTCCATGCTGCACAAACACATCCTGACAAATGTCTACTAGGTCAAGTTCCTGTTTTGGAGGCATTCCTTGCAATAGTAGATAGAGAATAATAATAATAAAGTGCAGATGCACTGAGATGCATTAGCCTTGCACTCAATTCTGGTATCAACCTCGGACCTTAGAATCCGTTCAAAACCAAAGTATCAAGAAGAGTGTGTGTGTGTGTTTTTTAAAGATTTTATTTATTTACTTATCTTAGAGAGAGAGAGAAAGAGCCAGAGGAAGGGCAGAAGGAGAGGGGGAGAGAGAGAATCCCGAGCAGATTCTGAACTGAGTGTGGAGCCTTGATCCCATGACCCTGAGATCATGACCTTAGCTCAGATCAAGAGTCTGACGCTCAACCGACTGAGCCACCCAGGTGCCCCTCAAGAAGAGTGTTGATAATGAAAATAACTATTGAGGGTAATGCACTCAGTGTTCTCGTTATTTTGAGTTAGTAAGCCCCAGGAAGATAGCTTTCAGCTCTTCAAGTTTGATTATTCAATCGCAGATCATCCTTTCCTCATTTCTATTGCCTTAGCTGTCGTTAATCCAGCAATTCTCTGCTTAGAATTACCTTTATCAGAATTAGAACAGGAAGAGTTAAATTTCACATTGAGTGAATGCTGCTCCTTGTATTTGGCAGTGTGGGCACAAACTTTGGGTCAGTCTAAGTTGAAATGTGGGTTTTTGTTTCTTATTTTGCTCTCATCTCTTATAGACTTACCAACCAGCAAATATTTATGAAATGCCTTCTCTGTGTATGTAGGGAAATATCCTTTGAGGTTTTTCTTTTCCATCTAGGGACCCTTATTTTTGTATTTATTCATTTGCTTTTCCTCTCTTTTTCATAATATTTTTTTTTGCTTTGATATTTTGGGTAAAACAATACAAACACAACAAAACTGTAGATTGTCAAAGTCACAAATGGCATGGAAAAAGCATCAATTTATGATCTGCTCTATATATTCAAAGCATTTGGTTTACCAACATGGGGACATAGAGATGATAAAATGTGATCCTGGAGCAGAAATGTTTTGATATTCAAAGGAAATTGAAGCAATTCTTTACAATAAACTACTGCCTAAAACAAAAATTAGGAAGGTAAGGACCCCAAACCTACCTACCTCATAGTTCTGCATAAAGTTAGTCGGGCTTGCGCCCCTTGTAAATATCTCGCATATTGGGTTTGGCATTTGCACCCTAGATAGCAGAGCTATTGTGAGATTTTATACTCTTCCTATAAAAATAAAATGTAGAATAGGTTAGAGGTTTTTTTCCCCATGTTTTGATGATTGGCAAAAGTCTTTTTCACAAGGGTAACTTTCCCTAAGTAAAGTAATCAAGGCACATGATTTGCTAATTGATGCACAGGGAAGTGCTTTAATGAATTATTGAAGTACTTGGCTCAGGTATTGTCTCCCAGGGACAGAATACAGAATTACTGCTTAGCAATTAGACCGTCAATGTTCCTTACTCAGTTGACCATAATTAAAATAATTTTATTCTTGGTTTGATATTGGGAATTAAAACTCACACCTCAGTTACCTGGTAAAAGGGTTTCAAGGCTAATGGCATGAGACATGAGGATTTTAAAATGCCAACCTGTGTTATTCCTCTGAATACAGAATTCCTCAATCATTCATGTCTGATTAAAATTGTATTTGACTAATTGATAATGACTTTTCAATTAGGTAAAAGCATATTTTATTTAGAAATTACATTTATTTACATTGATTTTTCTCCTCTTCAGGATGTCTGGGCTTCTGTATCCAATTTGATCTAACTGCCACAACTCATAGGAAACCTTTGCAAGGGTAACCGACAGTCATTGCCCAAACACAGGCTGATATAATCGGGCTTTGGAGAAGGCACAGCATAAAGTCATAGTTTTATTTTTGAAGAATACTTAGGAGACTTCCCCAGTCCCCATAAGGTTATCCACTGAGGAGTTTATGAAAACTGACATCTTGTGAGATCATGCTCTTCTCTGGTTGTGGTAGTCACAGGAATTTCTCCAGGTGAGGGAAAATTTATCAAAGCAAAATTCATTCCAACAAGTTCTCTTTTCTGTACATCACTGCAAAAGTACTGAAGGGGTGTGCTGAATGAAGTGGGGCAGCCTTCCACTGTCTACCTGGTAACCAGGAACTGGAGTAGAGATCCTCTCCTGTCCTTTTGGGGGCTGGAGGAGGGAGACACTTGTTTCTGTTCTTGGCACTGCTGGGGTGCGGGGAGAGGTGACCCCATTATCCCTGAGGGAATAGTGGCCCCAACTATCAAGGCCTCACTCTAGGTAGAGTTGACTCATCATTAGCCTACCTGAGTTCTGGGGGAGTTACCAGAGCATAGCTGGCCCTTTGAGATCCTAGGTTTTCCCAATGAATGAGGTTATTTCTGAAGTCATTTATTCATGGAGAGAAGTCTATGCAAGGAAGTCATGATCACTTCTGTCTACCTTACCTTGAACTTATTTCTTACTCTCATTCCTTCCATTTCTAGAGCCACAGACATAATTTTGTCTCTCATTACACTGTATTCACCTCTTGACCAATCTAAGTACATTTAGTTTCTTTCGACTCCAACTATCCTGGACTCTGTGCCTTGTCACCAGAGTTATTTTCCTAAAAACACAGATAAGATAGTACAGTCTGCTGCTCAAAAACCTCCTGTGGGTTTTATTTAAAGAATCAAATCTGAAGTTTTAAGATTAGATTTAATTATACCATATGTGGACTCCACACTATGATTTTGGTTTTGACACCGACAACAGCTCCCTGTGGCGATAACCCTCGGATCTAACAGGGTCATTCTTCTTTCCCTGGACCTGTCTCCATGGCTCTACTCATGATATTGCCTATAGCTGGAATGCCTTCATCTTCCTCCTCTACCTTCTCAGGATTCCTTAGTCCTCCAAGGTCCAAATCAAGCGGCAACAAACCCCAGCTTGAGTTTTCTAGCACCAGGTTATGTGAAGTAATTGTCATCACATTATTATTTTGTGAGTAATCAATCCTCCCACATGTTCACTCTGCTATAAATTCCTTTACCAAGAGAAAAGCCATTCATTACATAATTAAAGATGAAATGCAGCACAGACAATTTATCGATCAGTGTGAACTTTGTATGAACAATCAGGAAACCACTTTATGACTGCTTTCAAGCACTTTTTGACAGGTCATCTTCCCTGTCTTTCTGTCACATCTTGAACAGGTCCCAGATCTTTGGCTATAGATGAATTCAGGCAGAAGAGCAGTTTCTTCTTCAGGTGCAAAAAAATACTTATTCAATCAGAAATATAAGCTTTAAGTTTTCATTCATTTTAAAGCTTCTTCCTTCTTTATCCTCAACATAGGTCTCACTGGTGGTTCTGGAACAAGCCGTGAAGAAGATAGAGAGCACTGTCTTAGCATTCTCCCCGTTTCACCTTCTCTCTTCACTTTGCTTCTGGCTTTTCCAGGGTTGGACAAGGAAGGATCAGAGGAAAAGGACCAATGGCCCCGGCCAGCTGGTACATAGTTGGTACTGTTTGTAGGTCTCCCTCGTTTGTTGGGTTCCTTCTGTCGTGGTAGATGCCCAAACACTGGCCCCCTTCCAGATGCATGTGTGTGCGCATGTGTGTGTGCGTGTGTGTGTGTGTGCGCGCATGTAGGGGGTGTTACCCACTAGGACGAGGGTTGCTCTACTGATACCAGACTGATCTCTTGGGACCACCTCCCTTAACTCCTGTGTTGGAAGTGCAACCCATGTCTTTCTCTCCTTGGCAGGCAGTTTTCTTGGATAGAGTACCTCAAAGAAATTGCAAGCCTGGTTCTTTACCCACTCGACCCATGTGAAATCTTCCGATCCTCGCCCTGACAAATGGCAAAAGTAGCTAAAGCACAGGCTTGTCCAATCTTATCCTGGTGTCACAGGCAGCTCCACCTGCACACCAGCCATCGGACAGCTCCACACAAGACCAGACACCAGCCGGTCTTTACCTGTGCTTCCGTGCTCCGGGGCCAGGTGACACTCTTCTGGAAACACTTACATTCTCCAATCCAGAGGTAACCTGGAGTGGGCAGATGCTTTTCTAGAACCCAGCAGGATCTAAGAGAGGGTAATACCTCTCCTCAATGCCTTGAAGGGGTTCCCTGGGGGACCTTTTCTCTTAAATTGGGGGCTGGAGAAGCAGACTCCTCCCTCTCTCATAGATATTTAGCATCTCTCTGTGGCAAGAACACGTTTTTGTTATCCACTGATAAGTAAACAAAGCCTCCAGTTTGGAGGCTTTAACTATAATTCCACGATATCACAAAAGTCCTTTTAAAATGTTCTGTTACTGCTAAATGGGATGAGTATTAGAACTCTTCCTCCGGGGAGAGAATGATCACCTACAGTCACATGAATTCTAAATGACGGTACCTGGTCAACTCGGTCCTTCTTTACTAATCTTGCTGGGGCTCAAGTGTGAGGGAATGAGGAGCCTGCAAAGGCCAGGGGATGAGAGCCAGGAGGAAGGGGGCTGCCTAAAAACGATTCTCAGGTCACGAGGGCAGATTTCATTGACTCCAGTGTCCTGAGCCAATTGTGTCTGGAACAGAAATGAGGGACAAAAAAAGATGCCTTCTCTGGTTTCTCTTCAACTTAAGGGCACTCTGGTACCTACGGACAGCAGTATCTTCGGAAAGACAAATGGTTGTAATTTCTCCCTTAAATTACGGTTTTCTTACAAACTATAAACCTAAGATTTCCAGAATATGGAGAAGAGAAAATATTGGGCATTTTAATTAAAAAAAATTGACCTATTGATGAGGCTATTGTACACAATATCCAGTTTGGAGTCTGATTATCCAGGCATAACGAACATTTGTTATTGTGTCAGTCCAGTCCAGAAGAACACCCCTGGCCTAGTGGGTAGCACCGCAACACACACACACACACACACACACACACACACACACACACACACACAC
>NW_027397066.1:147273869-147384192 GCF_003265705.2 Callorhinus ursinus | reverse complement strand
CACACACACACACACACACACACACACACACACACACACACACACACCCCATGTGGTTCTATGGGGCTGCCAATCCACTCCGGCAGCAATAACTGGGCCAGGAGCAACCATGAGCCAGGCTGGGACAAGTCATGTCTTTCGCAAGGTGGTGAGACAAGCACTGTCTGTGGTCACCGTTCTCTGCTGTCTGGCGGCCTGGGGAAGTGAGGCCATACGGATGAGAGAAGCCGAGACCAGAGACAGAAGTGAGTCCAGATGGTGTTCAAGGTCCAGGTCCTGCTGTTGTAGAAGTGAGGCCCTTGCCTTTCCTACCACTGGGTTTTATGGGTCCAGGGAGTTCCCTTTCTACTGAGGCTGGCCTGAGCTACATTTTGGTCACTTGGAATGGGAAGGTCCTGAGCTAAGCACACAGGATGCCAAGTTGGTTAGAAGGTGACTTTGGGAGCAGCCCATTTTCCTCTCTTCCTGGTTTTGAGCAGCATACTTCACCACCTAAATCTCCTGTTTTCTTTTTAGAACACTGGTTAAATAGCATTTCTCATTAATGGAAAAAGCGTCGAGTTAGAAGTTCTTGGTTTTGCTTTTCTTGACCATGTGACTTTGAATAAGACATTAATTACCTGTTTCCTCACATGTAAAGTGGATATTATAATACCTATGAAATTATTCTGTAAACTGTAAGTTACTAGACAAAATTTAAGGCATCACCGTTAATAATAGCGACCGTATTTTGAATATTATTTTGAAGTAATATGACATTTCATTTGTCAGTATCTGAAAAAACATTTTGGTGTCTTAGGGAAGATGCCTATAGAAACATACCTACCCTCTCTATATGTGCTCAGAGGGATTCATTTGGGTAACTAAGCATCCAGGTTCTAGAAGGTAAATCGTTCCTTTAGAGATGCATAGTTTAACATCAAATACCCTATTGAGTGTTAATCACATTAAAGGAATGGGCATTCATGGAGGAGGAGAAAGGTGAACCCATACTAAAGTAAGAGAGTTTTTTTTTTAAGATTTCATTTATTTATTTGAGAGAGAGAGAATGAGAGAGAGAGAGAGCACGAGAGGGAAGAGGGTCAGAGGGAGAAGCAGACACCCCGCTGAGCAGGGAGCCCGATGTGGGACTCGATTCCGGGACTCCAGGATCATGACCTGAGCCGAAGGCAGAGACGCTTAACGATACTGAGCCACCCAGGCACCCTAAAGTAGGAGAGTTTTGATGGCGGCACAAGCTGGGTCCTTCAGGAACACTTGGGGTATCCTCAGCCAGGGTACAGGTGGTTATTCAGCAGGTGTGGGCATGAAGAAACAGGATGTGGGAGGGGAATAAGGAAGAAGTGATTCCTTAACATCCCAGCTAAGGGCTGATCTTATCCTCTCTCCTTGAAGAGATCTAGTAAGGTTTGGTTTCTATGGAAACAAGGCCCAGACAAAGTCCCTCTCTCACCACCCACCCACACCATCACCCAGTGCTGGGAGCAGCACTAGTAGGATGGAAGCATATCAGGGAGAGGCACTTGTCTATTCCTGGGCCTGAGTCACACGCTAGCTGAGGAGGCCAGCCGCCCACGAACTGGCCCAGGGTTAGTTCTGCTCAGCAAATGTAGACTCTGTAGAGAGGCATTTTTGTATAAGTCATATTTCTTTGCAGCTTAGAGAGAATGGTAGTAATTTCAGCTTTATCACACACACAGCCCATTAAATTGGGGGTCGTTACTGGTGGAGCTAGTAAAAAATGTTAAACTAGAAAGCACTTTAGAGTCTCAAAAGCATTAGGAGGGTCCAATTTAAAATATTTCAGCAAGCTAGTAATACAGGAAAGGCACATCGGTGTAACTTCATTCTCTCTCTGTGTAAAATCCCAGTTTCACCTTGTTGAAGACCTGGAAGTAAAGAATTAACTTCCCACTGTTACCACACGGTGTAACAGGCAGATTTTAGCATTATTGCTTTTGTATAGTAGAGAAATAGTGAAGCATCTGGGAGTCGCTCTGGTGTCGGATTTAGACTCAAATCTCACTGCTGTCACTTAATTGTGTGACCTTGAGCAAGTCACTCAATTTCCATGAGCCTCCATGTCCTCATCAGGTAAATGAAGATAATAAGAATTATTAGCAAAAAGACAGTTGTGAGGACCAAATTCAAAAAAGTGAAACCTCTAGGGCATTAACTGGCAGTTACAGGAGCTCAAAAAATGACATGAGCCATTTTTGTAATGATGATTAATAATTTTTAAAAAAATCTCTACTTGGGTTTGTCTTGTGGATCCTAAGGTTTGGGAGATGGGATATATGAACATTTCCTCTGACATGTATATCCTCACTCGGAGGCGAACAGTTTCTTGAAAGACAACCTCACATCACTTTAGACTTTTTTTTTGTGCTTAGAATTGCCCCCCAGTGCAATGGCTTTAGGACCTCAGCAACCACCAAGGCCAATATCCTTGTGTTTTATTGATCAGGTCCAGGGAAGTAATTTTCCAAGATGACAAATGAAGGGAATGACCAACCTGGGGTCTGGCCACGCTTAACGTCTATGATGGCTGACCTTGGCCATTCATGACTGACCGGAGCCTGCTCCTCTTTCCCATCCATTTCTCCCTAGTGCTTTTCCGAGGGTCCTTTCCCAGAAAGTCCTTTGTTCTCCTTGCGAACTCTCTCCTCCCACCTTCCTCTTTGAGTGCTGATCTTTCAAAGTGCCGCCCAGAGCTTACTCCCTCCGATTTTCTTGGCCCCAGTCCCTTTTGGCAGATTAACTCCAAGGAGCTTGCACAAGCATCCACTTTCGGATGAATCACCATGCTTGTAGGTGTTTGTTTATGTCTCTGTCTTCGTCAGCAGACAGACAGGGAGAGTAGAGACAAGGCTGCAATTTTGTCATACCATGCTGGAGTTCTAGATCAAAATATATTAACTGCAGCCCCGAGGCTTGCACAGCGGATTCTCGTTAATCATATGGCAAATCAATGAACCTGGGCCTTTTGATTCCCAGTCTTGTTTTCTACCTCTTGTGCCACCCATTTGTGTCCGGGATCTACCTTTTTTTTTTTTTTTCCATCCCCCTGTTCTTTCAAGAGAGCTCTGTGAGAGGAGATCATCAGAAAGACTTTGTCACTATATTAACTCACCTGTGAATAATGGCAGTGTGGGCTGTCTGATGGTTTTACAATCAGGGTTTATTTTGTCCTTCTTCAACTTGGGACACGTTGGACATTCCGCCTGGGGTTTATTTGTCTGGATTATGCAGGGTGCATTACCTTTAATTTGAGTCAAAACCTCCTTTGCAAAGCCCAGGATTTTGACCTTTTCTCAATGCTTTCTTTTAAAACAATTTACCTTTCCTTCCAGCAGGTGGCAGTATAACACAAACAATAACCTGTGCCAACTGCAGTTTTGACTCTTAGGCTCACTTTAGCATTGCAACAACAGGAGTCTCATTCTAGGTTAAATTTCTACAATAATTCCAAGTTGAAAAGATAGGGTGTTTCTAAAGATTTGATCTATCGGTCGTCTTTTCACTGCCCATCATTCTTAGACATTTTCTCAGGTAGGAAAATTTAGCCTTTGTTATCTAAGAATTCCTTTATATTTTGCACTTGAAAATATAAACCAAAAGAGGATCCATAGGTAAAATTCTCTTTTACCTGTTTTATTTTATGCAGTAGTCCTAATGAATTTCTTGTCGCTATACTTAGTTCACTACACTATGTTAGTTAAGGTGAAATTATCTGGGTTATTGTTGTAACCTCAATTGAGAAAATGGTCTTTCCGTGGAATTTATTTGAATGTTAAGAAGTCCTAGACAGACAAATATTTACCGGAGCATGTGTCTTTCAAAGAGTTATCTCAGCCTCCTAAAGTTGGTTTATTTTTTAGACTCAGCACAGTTTACGGAATTTGATTTCTTTAATTTAGTTTCTCAGATTTTGTTTAGTTATCTATAACTTCTAGGGAATTTTTAAAAATAAAACTGGAAGAAAATATTCCAAGTCCCATAGCCTGCATGTATGTGGAGGACAGCCAGATGTTCTTGCATGTCTGGGAAAGGGGACAAGAGGTACATAAATGAGACCTGAAATCTAGAACACCAGACAGAACAGACACAATGTAAGGAAGGGACCCATCTCCGAGGTTTGGGGCTGAACAAGCCAAAGTTAGGGATCATTTAGAGCATGCAGCTGGGTCTCCAAGACTAGCACTGACCAAGAACTTAGAACTTAGATAGGGCTGAGTCAAAGGGAGGGGGGTCATTTCACGCCAAGACACAGACAGAGATGTGACAGCTGTGGACACTGTAGCAAGGTGTCCAGGGAGGACAAAAGCCTCTCTCTCTCTCTTTTTTAAAGATTTTATTTATTTGACAGAGAGAGAGAGAGAGAGAGAGAGAGAGAGAGAGAGAGAGATCACACACAGGCAGACAGACGGACAGAGGGAGAAGGAGAAGCTGGCTCCCCGCTGAGCAGGGAGCCCGATGCGGGGCTCGATCCCAGGACCCCGAGATCATGACCTGAGCCGAAGGCAGACGCTTAACCGACTGAGCCACCCAGGCGCCCCAACAAAAGCCTCTTTTTAAAGATCAGCTCATTCAGTCTGAATCCAGGGGGCCTAACAAAAAAAGATAAAATTTCAGCAAACCCATGTCCCTTACCATGACTATCCCTAGAACCAAGATGCCATCCCAGAGAGGAGACTAGAAGAAATCTGAGCTGAGCAATTTGGAAAGGAAAACAATCCTGATATGGAATTAGATTTTTGAATGGACTGGGTTTGAACTGAAAATTGACAGGGAACTCATTTGTAAGAGACCAAGTCCTGGATCAGAAGGTGTCTTCTTGGTGAGATCAAAGGCTCACTGCTGTCTAGTGCCCTCAGACCCAGGAGGGAGAGCCTATGCGTTGAGCAACTTTGGATGCTCCCCTCCCCACAGCATGGGCCACCCTTGGGGCCAAGAGAGGCACCCCTGCACACCTCTTACAAACTATGTCCTGGATTCTGCATTATTCCCTGTACAGAGGGTTCCAAGCCTGCTTCTAAGGCCTGTGACATCTTCTTTGATTCCCTTCTGTGGCTAGGAGTTTATACCTCAAGCTCAGGTGTGCCCAAAGGATGGCTATTTTTGTGGGTGGAATAGGACATGTGGGCTTCAACCCGCATGTGCTCATGGGCTGTCAAGGTGCAGGCAGAACAAGCAGAAAGAGAAAGCAGTTAGCCATGGGCTGCCGCATTGCCCCACACTGCCAGAACAGCCTGGAGAACTTTCTGGAGGAATTCCACAGGCACACCTGGCCCTGCAGGTTGATTTGTGGGTATATTTATCAAGAGAGTAGGATAGAACAAAATTCATTAGTGTGCTAGTTTGATTTATAACTTCTAACTGTTTAGACATGAGCCACCCGGACCTTCATGTGCACTCTTGCCCTGGGCCCCAAGCACATCAGGAGTAGACCACTTGCTCTCATGGAAGGAGGGCTCTGAACTTCTCTGGGGTCCAGTTTCAGAAATGCAAGTTACACTTTTGTGCATTTGGGTTGTGACTGGATGTTCGAAGCCTGTCCAATTATTGTCCAGATGGTGATTTCTACTACTATAAAAAGTTAAAATTTAATTCTCGGAGCAGTGCGAAACAAATGAAAAATACTTGGCAAGTCTGTTTTCTTCTTGAACTTTTAAACTTGTGGAGTTGGAGAGGCCTGTTCCCATACTGACATTATGGAAGCGCAGACCCCAGATTTCTCTTGCTGGTCACACACGGCCTTGCCCTGCACTGTTAGCCTCTACTTATATGCCATTCAGGCCTGGTTCCTCTTTTCTGGCTAATGATGTAACTCCTTTTTGTGGGTGTGTCTCATTTATACTTCTAATTTATCATTCTTTGCTCAATTTCTTCTTTTGTGTACCCCTTCAGGAAGCCCTGGATAAGTTTTCCTCCCAGTCCAGGGCAGCCTGGAAAACTCTCTGGCCTTGTGAATCTCCTGCTCCCCTGCTCTGGCTCAGATGATTCCACAAGCAGGATGTAGGCCAAGTTCACTCTTTGTCTTCCATTCTTGTTCCTACTGATGGAAGAACAAGCCAAAACATAGGAGGAAGAGATGTAAACAACGGACATCTCAGTGTTTCCACAGAGTTCCGTAACTGAAGAGGGTTCAGTCTGGAAGGTGCCCTCTAGGTCACTTTTGGGTCTGAGACTGAAGCCTAAAGGCTCTGGCTCACCACTGCCCAGCCAGCGTGAGGCCGTCACTCTGACAGATGGCTGGGCTTTTGCCTTTCCAGTGAGTTATGCTGTGTAACTCCCTTTCTCAAAGTTCATTTCATTCAATTTCCACTGGCACTCCGAGAAACAAAAACAGACATTTTCTTTTCCTTAACATATTTCCAGATGGATCTACCCAAGAAATATGAGACCAAAAAAAAAAAAAATACTAGAAAAGAAAAGAAAACAAACTAAACCTTATCCCTGCCATTTGGCATTATAACCATTGCTTACTTCTTTGAAGGGAGGAATGATGGTCTTGACTAAAACCACTGTCTCTGTGAATGTGGCCTCACTGTAGGTGCTGCTCCTGGACAACAAATAGATCACTGGAACACTGAACAATAAAGACCAATTACTTCGTTATAGGTAAGCTAATAAAAGTATAATAAAACAAGACTAAATCAGAGAGGGAGACAAACCATAAGAGACTCTTAATCATAGGAAACAAACTGAGGGTTTTTGGAAGGGAGGGGTGTGAGGAGATGGGGTAACTGGGTGATAGACATTAAGGAGGGCACATGATGTAATGAGCACTGAGTGTTATATTAAGACTGACGAACCGCTGACCTCTACCTCTGAAACTAATAATACATTATGTTAATTAAAAAAGTATATTGCTTTTCTAATATAACTCATTTCTATTTATATCAAAGGGAGTAAATACATTACTATATTTTATTTTATTGCATTTTATTTTTGCTCTAACTTTGTTAGAAGTTGAGATAGGAATTGCCTCATTTCTGAATCTTTTCAGTTACATGTATGACTCATCTCTGAGCACATTCTCACTGTTATGGACTGAATGTTTTTGTCCTCCCAAATTCATATGAAACCTAACCCCCAACATAATGGCATTTAGAAATAGGGCCTTCGGGAGGTGATTAGATCATGAAGATGGAGCCCTCATGAATGGGATTAGCGCCTTACGAAAAAGGCACCAGAGAACCCCCTTGCCCCTTCTGCCATGTGAGAACACAGTGGGTTGTCTGTGAACTGGCAGGCAGGCGTCCAGCACCTCCAAATCTGCCAGCGCCTTGGTCTTGGACTTTCCAGTTTCTAGAACTATGAGAACTAAATTTCTGTTTATAAACCGCCCAATGTGTGATATTTTGTTATAGCAACCCGATCAGACTGAGACATTCACCTACTGCCACATGTGATCTGGAATAAAGACAACTCACCTCAGAAGACCTCAGCAGAGACTCAAAGCCAGGCTTTGCCTCCTTTTTTGGTCCTATGATTCATATGTATCCACTTTCTTTTAAAAATAATTTGAAGTGATTTACAAGCAAAATTTATATATATGTCATTGTATATATGATGGTAATACAACCATCATAATTATAACATAATTATAATAATGTAAAAACAAAATAATAGTATAATATAATAATAATGATTTTATGTATATATATCTGTGTATATATGCATACATATATATATATACACACACACACACACACACACACACACACACACACACAATCATGGAATTGGTTTCTGACCATTAGCCCTTACAGCCGAATGTGTTCTATTTCTGTGCAGAGAATTTAGGACTAGAGACTTTCAGTTGTCCACTGTCCAGCCCTTTGGGTCAAGTCATAAACCCTTCTCTCCTCTGATTCTTTGCTCAGGCCCAGTATCATCAAAGCATCATCAAGCCATGGCCAACTGACTCCTGGATACAGATTTTACTATTCATCATTTTTTCCAATATAAACATTCAAGGCTTCCTCTGAACACTACATGTAAGGGTTTGTTTCTTACCTTGACTTTCAGATTTGTGTATGTTGTTCAGGCTTGTTAGGCTTATCTACCCCCCAGTTCTAAGACTGTAATTTTTGCCAAGTCCACTGGTCCTTCCAGCCCTGTGCTCAAGCATTGGCCTTTTGGGCATCCTGCTCATAGTACGCTGCTCCCATTGGGTTGTAGGTGTTGTCTAGAATCTAGACAGCCCAAAATTTTTTTCTTTTTTAAGTAGGCTCCATGGAGCCCAACATTGGGCTTGAACTCACAACCCTGAGATCAAGACCTGAACTGAGATCAAGACCTGAACTGAGATCAAGAGTCGAATGCTTAACCTACTGAGCCACCCAGGCATCCCTAGGCAGCCCAAGATTCTTACAGCATCTTGGTGTTTGTTAGAAATAGATAGAACTGAAAGATCAATATCATTACTTTATTGAGAACTTGCTTCTTTGTTAAAGATTTTGTTATCTTCTGGACTGTGGTTTTAAAAATGATTTTGTCATTTATAATATAAATTATTCCAGGAAGGCCTTCGGCTACCAGACAGCTTTTCCTAAAACATTCCTTTACCATCTCTCTTCTTTCTACATGCAGAAAAAAAGCCTTCTGAAGTTTGGTTTCAACCAGAATTTCTTTATTTTCTACCATTCTACAAGAATTACCATTGTATTCAAATGAGTCTGTGTGGGGAAACCCTATAAATACGGTGCTTGGCAAATACCGTGCCACAGCATTTCCTTGTCCGGTATCCTTTTCTGAAAAACTCTCACCTCTTCTTCAAATATACACAGGCTTGTCGGATCATTTCCTCTCCTGAACTTGTATACACAGCCCTGTGAGATCATTTCCTTTCCTGAACTTAATATTTATTTCATCCATTTGATAAATATTTATTGAGTGCCTGTTATGGGCAGAGAGTAGGTATTAGTGATGCAGGGCAGAATAAATTGAATAAAACAGTCTTTCCTGCCCTCACAGAGTTTCCATTCTGGTATCCAAGTTAGCAGTAATTAGAGGGGGAAAGAGGGAGTGGTTGTCTGGAGGAGGAAGTGAAGAAGACAGCAGAACTGGAACAGGTATTTTAGCGGGAAAGCCTCAGGTAAGAAAACAAAGCTGACTGTGCACAGGCGTTGGGTCTATATTCCTGTCTTCTGGGAGAGAAGGAGAGAGTTGGGTGATGGCACAGGGTTCTGTTATGTTCTGCCACACTCTGGTGTGATGGTGTCATGGCTAGGGTAAATGTTGCTGAAGCTTGGGGACTCGGGAGGGGGCTGTGACAATACTTTCAGAGGTTCATGGAGGTTTTCTCCTCAGGTAAATGCTAGTAGAACTTTGGTGAGAGAAGGCTGGGGGCCCACGAACAGGAGATCTGGTCAGAGGGTGATTATATCACAGAGCACAGAACCCATAAAATTATCCAGATAAGAGGTAAATGTAGGTAGAATCATGTCAAATCTTGGCGAGTGGGGGAAGGACAAAGAAAAGAGTCATCACACATGAGATGGAAAGATGGACTCAGGCCACCCATTTGGGAAACAAGCAAAGTGGTTAATTGTTGAAAGAATAGGTAAATGGACAAGAAAAGGTCATCAACCCATTGTGAGCTCCATAATTCTTTGACACATAGGAAGCCATTGCTAAGTCTTAAGTGGTGCAGTTTTATTGATAACTGTTGGATGACGCTGGAGGTCTAGGGGTGATTGGCCGATTCTGCCCAGGGGTGCTTGAGATGAAAAATTCAGTCTCAAGTCTGGCTATACAGGGGCTAACTAACCTGGCAGTAGTGAAGCAAGACCAGGAATAAGAGTTGGAAGTCCACGGTTCAAGAGGAGCTGTTACCATAGAAAAAGGAGGGGGCTAGAACAAAAGTCATGGTAAGGTTTGGGTAGAGAAGAGCCAGGGTTTTCTGGGGTCCTGCTGGGACCACAGTCCTGAGTGACTGGTGAACAGGGATAAACATCTCTCTCAGGATGAAGGACTAGGGTTTCACCTCCTTTCAAAACAGTATAACCTGCCGGGTCTCCTGTGATTCAGCGAACTGTCATGGGAGTGGTGGCAGAAACAGAAGGTTCAAAAGTCCAAAGCCAGGCTCAGAAACCAGAAAGAGGCATCGCAGAGCCAGAGCTTCCTCAGAAACCTGTGATCTCAAGAGAGCAGGGCAAAGGAAAGAAGAGCAGGACCGCACCACTACAATAATGGCAGTGATTGTTGATTTAGGAATTAATTTGCTAACGCTTTTCTGGATGCTGAAGCAAGGAGAAAATAGTAGGGATCATCTTCCTGAGGCAAAGATCATTTCCCCTGGAGGGGGAGGAAAGAAAGTCATTTTCTGGTGAGCAGTCCTGACAAGAGACAAATATTCTCATGACCTGTTGGTGAGAATTGTTTATCAGATGGTGTTTACCCCAGAGACCCAGGACTATGGCCGGCAAAGAGCCAGGAGAGAGCAAGGGATGGGGAGGGGTCTTCAAAGGGGAGAGACGTGTAATAAACAAGTTTGCTGTGAAACACCTCTGTCAGGTTACAACATTTTACTTCATGTTTAAAAAAAATCTTCAGTGGGGTTTCATTCTGGGCTTTTGAGGAAGATTGATTTTATTCAATGTTTTAATTAGTTTTTAAGACCCTTGAGCCATTTCTGTTCCTTTATTCTCACCCTCTGCAGTTAGGACACCATTTAGGAATTTGACAGTATTTTTCCCTAAACATTTTGTCCTTTTGCGGTTGTCAAATATTGAATTAGATCTTGTTATAAACAGACCAGAAGCCAGGATTGTCGACATTTCCCTTCATTAGGAAGAAACTGAAAGCTGACATTTTCAACCTATCAGCTCTAGTTTGGTCTACCGGTAAGAGCACAGTACGGGCCATGAGGCAATCTGGTTCCTTTCTTGCTCTCATTACAGACTCACTATGAGACATTAATTTATAAAACTATTTCACTTAATGGGTGCCTAAGTGTCTCTTCAAAGGAGAGGAAAAGTATTGATTAGCTCTAGTATTTAAAGTCTGAATGAATGAAAAAAGACATTGATTTGAATCCTATGAGATTGAGTAAACCTAAAATTTGAGATCTGAATGAATAAATGAAGATGTCGACTGAAGTCCTGATGTTTCCTCTTATTAGTTAATTTTCTTCCACTGTCTCTTTATTTGCAAAACTGGAAAAATAACAATAGCTACTTTTTCCTGTGCCACGCATTATGACAAGGGATCAATTAGATAATGTGGTGAAGTGCTTTACATAGTGTGAAATGCTAGACAAATGTTAGGTTTTATATTGCATATTACATAGGCTTAATGAGGCAGGTTACTTGGTTAGATTAATTGGCTTCTGGAATAATGTAAAGTTCAGGCAAGATCTGTGGTTGAGGTACTGGAAAGCTAAAGTCCTATTTCACTCCTGGAACTCATCACTGGACTAAATTGATGAATGTATTTTTCAACCTAATCCCCTCAAGTTTGAAACTACAGTTTTAAAGCCCCATTCATAGAGATTTGACTGGTAGGATGTTGAGGCCAAGGTACCTAAGACTATGGTAATTTGTGTGCCTCAGCTGGATTTTTTTGAGGAAAGGGGGCAAAGTTTGGAAGCAATAACTTGGAGATCACAGCAAAATTCATGAGAATATTGACTTAGCTTGAGAAGTAGAGTATGAAAAAAAATTCTCCCACCCTACCAAACAGATGGTCCTGGTTTAAAGGTGGCCCAATAGGGGCTGGACAGAAAAAAAGGAAAATGAGCAATACCTGATTCAATCCAAGAGGAGAAGACCTTTAAAGTTACCTTTCTTTCTTTACATCCTACAGTACATCCATGGTTTGACCAGTCCCTTTTTCCATGGGGAGTCAGTTTTATTCCTTACTAATTCTGATTCAGTTCAGGCTGACCAATATTTGGTCCAAACCCACATGGAAAAAGTTTTGAGTAAAAGAGATTATCTTTACTTTCAAATTCTGAGCAAAACTAAGGTGCTGCTCAATTCCCACTGGAATTTGGATGTTAAGTGGGATGTTTAAATTCTGAACGTCGATTAATGTAATCTGTCAGATCTGACAAAACTTGTTGTTTATTCCTGGCAACAAGTAACTTTTTTCTCAATCTGTTGTTCTCTTCTTTGCATTAATAAAGTGAGGTTTTTGTACCCACCAAAGGAGAAAGAACCCCTTTTCCTCCTGGCTGGTCAGCCTAAGCCTGGGTCCATGGCCTTCTGAGCAGCGTACTGGCTAGATCTCGGCTGCACTCACACCCTGTGAAGGGCATCACTACTCATGCTCTGAGGTATTTCTAGGTTAGGTAACTGGCCTAGATGAGGAGTCACTGCATTCACACTGATGTGTCTGCATACATAGGGGTTTCTGAGAGAATAAATGAGCATTTGTAGCTTGTAAGGTTATTATCCCTCCTCCCCCCTGGTGTAGATATCCTTATTCTTAAAATTTGGGAAATTGGTGTATATATGGGTGGAAAATAGAAAATGTCTGTCCTCTCTAATGACCATGTACAAGAGTTCCAGTCATGATGGTTAAAATGCCCAAGTTTTAGAAGTCCTTGAGGAATTGTGGAGATCTGCCAGAGGAAGATTGACGGAATAAAGGTAATTTATCTACAAGTCAAAGACTTTCTACAAGGTTGAAAATTGAATGGGCTGCTGAATTGATCATGAGTACTTAGGCAAAAGGAAGCATGATATCCAGGGGAGTGCAAATTCCCTAGAAATTAACTTTATTTCTATGATTGACAGACTGATATATTAGGGCCTGAGTCCTTGATACAGTAGATGGGCTATTTCATGCTATCCTTGTGAAGAAGTTGGGGAAACGTGGACGAGGCTGCAGGAGTAAAGTGAATTTACCTATATTGAACATTTACATCATTGAGCATGTGAATTTTCGCAGGATTCTGGAGGACCTGAAAGGTATGGGGATATTTAACCCAGAAAAGGAAAAAAAAAGTTTCCTTTTTTTCCCCTTTGGAGGAATAAGCATAGCAGGTGTTTTAAAATACTTTTAACAGCTCTATCATCGAAGAGGAATTAGACGTTCCTTGTATCTCAAGGAGGAGAATTTGGGATTAGGAAAGCAGATTTCCTAATGTAAGGGAAAAAGTTTCTGTCAATAAATCTAATGGAATGGACTGTCTTTTGAGGTAGCAAATATTACTTTCCTCACAAGTTCAAGAAGAGGCCAGTCACCTTTCTTGGACATTATTTAGTAGTTGCTTGTATTAAAGGGAAATTGGATAAGATAATTTCTTCTGGTCTTTTCTAAACTTTTAGAGGCTGAGATAAGGTTGGAGAAGTAAGTTAGTGATCAGAAAGCAAATGAACATCTTCCTCTTTTTCATCATGACTAAAGGAGCATATTACGTTTTGTCACAGAAAAGGCTCACGTTCCTAAGTGCCTGGGATTAGAGATAAACCAGGAATAAGGAAACTTTATAAATCCACAAATAAGAATTTCCTAAAAGCATCACATCATGATATAAGCCATCAGAAAGGGGGCAGGTACTGCATTCTTTTTTTCAGAAGACAAGAATTTTTTCAGATGTATTCAATCCAATTAGAATTGTGATTGCCATATAATAATTTGAACTATGAATATTGCATTTTCTCTCACATTCTAGGAGCAGTTTGTCTGAAAACCAGATCCCTTTGCAAATGTAAGTAAATCTTTTTCTTAGTGTTTGAAGTTATCTGCAAGTTTTCCTTTTCCTCCTTAGTCAGACTGTGGAGGATCTTGATTCCCATTTTAGGAAGTTGATAGATTCTGAATTCTTCTGACCATGTAACCTATATTGAGAAATACAGTTTATACCTTGACCCATATATGCATTATAACTGAAGCCAAGTATTTGAGAAATAACACTTATACTTATGCATTGGTATAATACCCTGAAATTTTCAATTCCGTTCATTAATAATTACTGTTCATGCCCCACTAATTTCACAGAATTTGCAGATGAGAAAAACCCACTACCATAGTCAGTAGTTAGTTGCTGGAAACTGAAATAATGACAGAATAAATGAGAGAATGGAGGTTTTGCCACTTTAAGGCATTCTATAAGCTAGTTACAGAAAGATAAAGTTTGCATATATACTGCATGAAAAGTCCTGGGGTTTGCAATGCATTTACATATTCCTCTTCACTTCCTTTCTTCTTGTCTTTTCAGCCTCCTCTCCCCGCCTTCCAGAGAAAACCACACACCCCTGACAGAAGCCACCCGAAACATGAAAGTCCATGTGAGAGATATTTAGATAGACTGCATTCACTGTGTATCTTAAAGCTTTACATCTAGAGAAGCAAGTTTTAGCCTAAAGCACGTCTGTCTGTTTACGAACACCTTCAGGTGACTATG
The DNA here is from genome assembly GCF_003265705.2 of Callorhinus ursinus. Taxonomy (NCBI): domain Eukaryota; kingdom Metazoa; phylum Chordata; class Mammalia; order Carnivora; family Otariidae; genus Callorhinus; species Callorhinus ursinus. Next base: position 147,369,827 of record NW_027397066.1, on the reverse strand, counting down.
AAGATAATGGAATTGCTGATACACTGCTCATAGCTGCTTGGGTAACCATTCTTTTATTATCAGGAAGGCAAATGCAATTTTTAAGATCAAAGTGGACATCTCTTGGAAGCTCCATTTATTACAAAAGGCTAAAGTGTCCACATTCCTAGGAATCAAAGGGACTGAAAAGCCAGAACAGCAGTAGTATTCAAGAGGCAAATGCAATTTTTGACAGAGAGCAACCACCGAAGTCGGTGACAGGAACAAGAGGTAATTTAATTCTGAAAGTTACCAACTCTGCAAGCTCTGGGGTTAAGCAAGGTGCCTGGTATGGTGATTACCACAGCCAGGGTCTGCCTGACACACCATTTCGGCTGCCAGTGCAGGAACTGAGAATACTTTCATAATTTTCACCATCTGAGATTCCCTTGGTACCATTTTGAACCCATTTCTGCCGAGAACAGGAGCCCCACTCAGCAACTGCAGGGGAAGTAAAGTAGAAGGTCATTATAACCCAGGCACTGTTATAGAGTATTTGGAAAACCATCTTGGATGAACTCTAGCCCTGAAAACATGGCCACCTCAGAGAGTAGCAACCAGACTGTGGCCGTTCCCCTGTCAGCTGCCATCTAATGGCAGTTCCACCATATTTAGGGTCCTTTTGTATCCTCCCCCAAGCCCCAACCTGGCTTTAAATCCCCCATAGGCCCCTTTGCCAAGGCTTTCCAATGGTTAACTTCAGGAAAGCCTGACGAACATCTCTCTCTCCAGCTGGGCCCTCTTCAAATGCTTACTGGAACTTCCACTGCTAAAGAACTTTTCTAGTAGTTTTGAATATCCTTGAAATCTTGGCCAAAGCATTTGGAAGAGTAGCAACGGGCCTTTATTATTTCTTCTCAACAACTCTCCAGCCATTTCAGAGTATGAAGAGGCCTTCAGAAATTCTGGATACTTGATAAGTGTGCTTCATATTACAAAAGACATCTTTTACCTCTCCCTTTTCATCAGGCTAATGTCTTCTGAAATCCCCTCAGCATTCCCGAGAGTTTATCTTTCCAGAGACTAGAATTGCAAGAAGCATTTTCTTGATGTTTATCGCATTATTTTTTGTGGCTTAAAGGGTTAGTGTTACAGAAGTGGTTTTTATACTTGGGAGCTTCACCACTGCAAACTTTTTACTGCCCATATTATTAATGAAAAGACAATATTGATTTTAACACATTTTAAACAGACCCTTAGAAAGTATGCAAAGCCTCAATCACAGACATTCTTCTTGTCCTAAGAAAAAATATATGATAGTTTTATTTATTTATTTATTTGTTTGTTTATTTATTTTATTTATTTGAGAGAGAGAATGAGAGATAGCACGAGAGGGAAGAGGGTCAGAGGGAGAAGCAGACTCCCCGCCGAGCAGGGAGCCCGATGTGGGACTCGATCCCGGGACTCCAGGATCATGACCTGAGCCGAAGGCAGTCGCTTAACCACCTGAGCCACCCAGGCGCCCTATGATAGTTTTAAATTTATGAAAATTTTAATGTGATCAAAAGGATACAGCTGGAGGAATAGATAATAGTATGCCTTGAGCAATCTCTGGGCTGACTTTTGGAGAAAGTTCACCATTCACCATTAATGGTCCTAAGAGTTGGGCAAACTAAGCTAAATATATATATATTTTTCTTTTTCTTGACATGCACAATTCTCATGTCCACACTGAAAAAATAAAGAACTTAACTTTGTAGAGACCAATAGATTATTTTAAATTCTTATCTATATAGAATTTAAATTAATGGCAGGGTTATCAAAGATTATTTATGCCAGATATATCATTTGATTGAACTCCCCAAGTTTAAGTTATGGGAGCACCTACTCAGAAACACCACCTTTCCTCATAATTCCCAACAGGGTGTAAACAGAGCTTAAATACTGCTTCATATTTTATATCATTTAAAGTAAAATCATTAATTTAAATGATTCTTTAGGGAAAAGGCAAAAGAACAAAGAGAACTGAAAAGAGGAAGAGAACATCTGAGAGAACATCTACAAGGAGAATAAGCATTTTCAGGGAACTCTACCTTTTCCTGATTCTCACATCTGCACACTTCCTCTGATGCTTAGCAAAGTTTGACAAGGGATGATCCATGTATTCGGTGCAGCTTGTAATTTGCTACAACTTGTAGGTCTGACTTTTCTCCACGGTGCGGATATTGTTGCCACCTGTTTTCATCCATTTTATTAGAGATAATTATCCTCATGGGTCCCAAGTTGATACACCTGAAATTAGTTACCTGCCCTCTCTCCCGAGGCCCCTCCCTCAGCCGCTACTCACTCGAAAGGGTCGCTGGGATCTGCCCTCTGGAGCTCTGGAGGGATGGGGATCCTTTTGTAGTACATTTCCCAGTCGAAGGCCCCTCGCATGGCATCCCCAGCTTGTGCCTCATACCCAAAGTGATTGTGGTCAATGACATCGATCATGGGGCACACGATGGTTTTGTGGTTTAGTGCAATTTGGTCTGAAAAATGAAAGCACAAAATAGGAAATGACATGCCCGCCTAGGCCATCTATCATTTTTCAGCAAAGAGAAGCCTACAGATCCTTCCTAATGCAGGGATGCTGTTTGCAGCCTGCTTTCCTGTCGTTGTTAGGGCGCTTTGTGAAATCTCTTCCAAGGCTGGACTTAATGTGATGGGACAGTGATTAGGTACAATTAGTGTTGTCGTATTTTCCTTTAAGAAAGTTATGTCCCAGAGAGACTTGCAGAAGTCCATTTAGCTCTACCTCTGTCACATTTTTGCTCTGACCTGTCCCCAATCTGTCATTTTATAGTGCATCCAACATGCGTGGAGTATAAACAGTACTTGTGTTCCTTCAAGCATACAGTGGGAGCTTGCTGAGAAAATACCGTCCTGCTTTCTGGAGGTTCCAAAATGTAAATATTTAACTTCATGATTCTTTTTTTTTTTAGCCTCTAATCTTAGGATGGTCATGATGGCTGCTCTCTGCTAAATGCTGATAGATCACACAGAGAATTCTTTGCTCTTAGGCTTACCAGAGATTTTGCCATGTTCTATTTGGCTATTGTCCTTTGATATAGACTCTGTTTATCAAAGCTATACAGTTTTATCTTTTCTCATTCTAACCAAAAATATTTTAGCTGGCCTGATACTACGGTTCCTATTCCTGCTACTATCACATTTTTGAGCAACTGCCAAGTGATTTACACTCTTGCTACTTCTCATGCTCCCAGCAAACCCGTAAGGGTGGCTACTATCGTCATTCTCAATTTACGAATGAGGATACCGAGCTCAGAGAAGCTAAATAACTTGTCAAGGGTCACTCATCTTTTGATAGCAAAACCCAGGTTGCAACTCCTGCTTAACAGACCAATCCTAAGGCCCGGGGTCTTTCCAGTTCTCCATGGTGCTTCTCGTGTGATATCTTTTTCAGTTCCAACTCCTTCCTTTTCCATGTAGATAGTATTATGGTGAGACTTCAGCAGCACAGGAAATTGGCGTTTATACACTTTGCCTCACCTGGAACAGCTACAGGTGATGGAGAGTTGACTATTGAACAACAAGAGCTTGAACTGCACAGGACCACTTATAGATTTTTTTTTCTGATACAGTACAGTGCTATAAATGTATTTTCTCTTCCTTATGATTTTCTTAATAACATTCTATTCTCTAGCTTAGGTTATTGTAAGAGTACAGTATATAATACATAATACCATACACAGTAAGTGTCAGTTGACTGTTTCTGTGATTGGTAAGGCTTCTGATTGACAGCAGGCTATTGGTAGTGAAATTTTTGGGGAGTCCAGAGTGACATGTGAATCTTTGCGCAGGGTGCTGGTGCCCCTAACCCCTGTGTTGTTTAAGGGGCCAACCATATTTTCTCCCCAGGAATGTGCACTCAGTTGGTATTTATTATAACAAATATATTGTCTGACAGAACTTTTAAGTATGAACATCTGCTTTCTGGTTATTTGGACCATCTGATGTGGCATGTGGAATAAAATACATTTAAATATCTTAAAAAACATATCTTTTAGAAATAATGAGTTTTGGTTATTTCAGTATTATTATTTGGTGGCCCTGATAAGGCAGGGTGGGGAAGCCACAGAATCCTGTAGAAGATGTCTCCTGCATATTTATATACCTGCCTGCCCCTCCCTCCCTTCCTTCTTTCCTTCCTTCCTTCCTTCCTTCCTTCCTTCCTTCCTTCCTTCCTTCCTTCCTTCTTTCCTTCCTTCCTTCCTCCCTCCTTCTTTCCTTCCTTCCCTCCAATTCAATAGCTATTTACTGAGTAGAAATTATATGCCTGCCACTGTTCTAGGTTCTGGGAACACAACAGTGAAGACCAACCACAGAAATCCCTGTCTTTAGCAATGGAACAAAGATAATCAATATACATAATAAATCTGAATTACATAGTGCGTTTGAAGGTGAGAAATGTGGTAGAAAGAAGATAAAACAGGGCAAGGGGAGTATGGAATGCTGGTATGTGGCAAGGTAAACAGCATGGCCCCAGGAGGCTTCTGATAGCCTGGAGCTTACCTTCATATTATTTCAGCTAATTGGTAGACAGAGAGACCTTTAGCACTATTTCAGGTGATTCTTCAGCAAGCGCCCTATGAGCATCCATTTTCACCTGGGAAAGTCTTATAATGGGTTTTAATCTTTATCTAAGTGGTGTTTCCCCATAGATGTCTTTGGCAGAGGAGGCATCATTGCTGTGTCCAAAATATCTCTCCTAGCACCTTGGCAGGTATTTCAGTATTAAGGTTTCAGTGACTTTCTTCAATCAAATTCAGAATCAGGTTGATTTACAAGTTCCTTGACCAACTAGGAGTCCCAAGGTGACCCAAAGAGAATGAGTCTGTTAAATTAACTGTCAACTTTCCCTTCAAATTTCTTTTCAGCTCTCATCCAGCTGTTCTAGCTTAGGGTGAAAGCAGCATGACTAATTTTTCATCTAAGGCTTGTGCCTACATTTCAATTTCCAGGGATCAAACAAACAGACTCTTAATGGGAAATTGAAATTCAGGTATAATCCCAAGGTGAAAAATGAACCAAGAAACTGTGTGGCTCCGCCAGTTTTTTCATTTTGGATGATGTGTCAGGACACTGATAGAGGAAAATAAAAAAAGATAGCGATCCTGAGCTTGAATCATTTCTTATCCATCAGGCCTACAGGAAATGAAATGCTTTAATGAGAAAAAGTGGGTTTTTTTTAATTTTATCTCTCTCCTTTTTTTTCCCCCCTGTTAGATTCATATGAACAATCAGAGGCTGGATAATTGGCATTTAGGATTGCTTTGGTTATAAATAAATTAGGCCTTTTGCTGACTTCCTTGAATATTCAACACCATATAGGTCAAATTCAGTTTGCAGGAATCTCACTGTTGCTGATGAAACTCTAAATTGCTATGTCCTTGGACAAGGTACTTTTAATTAAAAGCTCAGAGGAGTCTCTGGCCATAGGAGCACTGAGACATTCCTGTTGATTACGATGGCTGGGCAGTCGTCTGTGTAGGTGTGTGTGGATTGGGTGATGCGGTGGGGTATTAGTTGCTGGTCATTTCCTGTCTTAAATCCTACACAGTTTCAATTGATTTCCCCCCCTCCCCCACATCTTTTACTAATGGACCTTTGCTGGTTCTAGCTGAAATCCTACACAGTGGTCAATAGAAATCGTTCTTTCTGAGGCAGCTTATTGTAAAGGCCATTTTTACTGGCTTTAGCTCCAAGGCCAGGGATATATTTACAATAAAAGTTGATTTAGCGAAATCTGGAAGAATAAGAAGGAGTACAGTATGTGCACACCGAGAACTTTTAGAAACATATTTTTTTTTTTTTTTTTTTAGGCTGGCAATTTATTCCTCATCCACTACTGGACTTTATATCAGACTTCATGGTGAAATAAAAAACACAATAGTCAAGCTCCAACTGAACCACACATGTGTTTTCTAGCTTGGATGACTCTTAGTTCTTTCATGTTTCTAACAGTTCAAGGGTGATGTGACAGAGAGGCTTCTTCTTTCCCAACTCTGAGCCATATTGTGAGCATTAGAGATGTTTCATCTGGATAGGAGCTCTGAGTGCTTGAGGGGGTCCTCTGTAAATTTGGGGGGTTATATATTTAGGGCTCTAGACCCGTGCCAGAAGTGGAAAGGAGAACTGTCATTACAGATTCATGAAAATGTCAGGGCACTTGCACTTGAACTGTATTCTGGGGCTGAATAATTTTCTTTCCTCATTTCTTAGCAGTTCTATAATAATTGTTAAACTGTGTGTGTGTTTTAATCTTACTGTATATAGTGTCTTTTTTTTAAGATCTTATTTATTAATTTATTTGTCAGAGAGAGAGAGAGAGCACAAGCAGGGGGAGTGGGAGAGGGAGAAGCAGACTCCCCGCTGAGCAGGGAGCCCGATGTGGGGCTCGATCCCAGGACCCCAGGATCATGACCTGAGCTGAAGGCAGACTCTTAACTGACTAAGCCACCCAGGTGTCCTGAGATAGTGTTTTTAAGTACTTTTTTCTTTAGTATTTACCTAGCCACTATAAGTACAATAAAGGAGAATGTCTAAACTAAATGAAACCATTTCAAACCTTAAGTTAGAGTGCAGTTGTTAGTATCTAAAATGGCAATTTTAATGCAGTTTTCTAGTTACCTATTTGTCCTCAGCTGTGGTTAAGACAGAATTCAAAGCTATCACTGTAAAAACTGTTGAAGGGATCTCTTGCCTTTGTTGATTGCAAACTGAATAGAAGGGAGCCACACACTCCCTCTGAAGGAGGGCGGTTCCCCAGGCCCTGCTGGTCCCCAGAAGGCCACCCTCAGTATGCGTACTCACTAAGGAGCGGGGGCAGCCAGTTCACATTGACCTCGCAGTGGGAGTCCAGGAACGTCAGGACTTCTCCTCTGGCCATAGATGCCCCCAAGAGGCGGGTCCGGATGAGCCCTTCCCTTTTCTTGGTGCGAACAATCCTTACTTTGGAAAATCGGGCCATGTATTCTTCTAACTTATCCTTCAAGTGTTCTAGGAACGAAGCAGAGAATGTAGAGAAAGAACACAAAACATTAATTGCAACAGAATTATCCGGGGGTGTTTATGCATTAAGTGTACGTGAATGATGAATCCAAGCTTACAGCCATTTTTCTCCTCTCTTCATCTCGAGGGGAGACACTAATAAGATTTTAGGCCCACAGGTTTTTTTACTTTGTACTTTCCAAAAAGCTTCCTAAACTGCAAATACTGCCCTTTGTTTGAAGGGTAGAAGACACAGACCCACGAGAGCTGTGCCATGAGATTACTGCCAGCCAGCTGCCAAGGGCTTAATCCTGGCCAGCATTCGCCACAATGGGCACTGGCCCTCTGGTTCCCGCTGTGTAAAGTCAGATGAACATTCCAGCATCTGAGCTTTTTTCAACAAGAGGGCTCTTTCCAGCAAAGCCATGCCTAGTTTCCGTGTCTTGAAAATAATGTATGTAAAACCACAAGAAAAAAATTATATCTCTCAGATCAACAAGAACCGAACAAATTTTCCCCCCACGGGGTAATAGCAAACTAATAAAGACGTTCAGTATCTGGCTTCTGATTTGAAGTGTAAAAGTGACTGACTTGCTGTTAAAATTAGATGTGAAAAGGGGAAGGTGGATAGATACTACACAATCATTTTGAACTTAGCTGTTTAAGATTAGAAAACAAAAGTTTGAGAATGTCTCTTTGCCTAATTAAAAACAAACTGTGGGAACCAAATCGAATCAGATAGTTTATTTACAGAGAGAAAAGATCTCCTCCTGGCTGTTATAAGATATATCAATATCTTAGATCTTTAGTGCCAAATACGTGTGTTTGGTGTCTTTCTGTGGAATTTGTACTCATATAATTTACATCCCGCGCTTTCGCTCTCTCATATCTAAAGCATTAGTAGGGCTTTGCTGGAGTTTCTAACAAGGAACGTCTGATAGTCACAGAAACAGAATCTTAGTATGCAGTATGTTCTGTAGTTCCATTTTCAAACTTTCTCTGCATGTGTGCAATCAAAGGCGATATTATTATTAAGTCTCCTCCTATGATCTGTGGCAATAGGGATTCACATAAGGATTTATGATTCCCTTCCCTGCGATCCAATTTAACAGATGTCAGAATTACTCATGTTGGAATTTTATACACAAGCCTTTATTTTTATTTTCATTTCTTCCTATTAATGTTAGTGTTTTAAAAAAAATCTCAAATTCCAGGGCACCAGGGTGGCTCAGTTGGTTAAATGTCTGACTCCTAATTTTGGCTCAGGTCATAATCTCAGGGTGGTGAGATCCAGCCCTGCTTTGGGCTCCTCATTGAGCATGGAGCCTGCTTAAGATTTTCTCTCTCCCTCTCCCTTTTGCCCCTCCCTCTGTTGTGAGTGCATGTGCTCGCATGCTCTCTCTCTTTCAAAAAAAAAAAATCTTGGGGGGTCTTGTGCCTCAGTCATTAAGCGTCTGCCTTCGGCTCAGGTCATGATCCCAGGGTTCTGGGATCGAGCCCTGCCTCGGGCTCCCTGCTCCACGGGAAGCCTGCTTCTCCCTCTCCTACTCCCCCTGCTTGTGTTCCCTCTCTTGCTGTGTCTCTCTCTGTCAAATAAATAAATAACATCTTTAAAAAAAAATCTCAATTTCCATTTTTTCTGACTGCCCGTAACTAGGCTTTACAAGTAGATCAAGTAAAAAATTACTTAGTTTTCTGATTTTTCCTATGAAAAAATACTGGTGGGGTCTTTCACAAGAGTGTTTTAGCACAAAATAGGTTTCCTTCTATTTTGTTCTCCCTGTAATGAACAGAGCTATAGAGATCAGACTACAGAAAGCAAAGATTACAGATTTGGAGTCAGAATAGACCTAGGTGGGAGGTTAGTACCAGTGAAATATATGAATATATATAAAATATATTCTCTTACCCTGAATTTCCTCACCTACAATATACAGGGAATTTCTCCTCTTAGAGTGTGGTGGGGTGGGTCCGGCTTTTGGTCAGAGACCTCACAGCGCTTGTTCAGTAAATATTCACTAAGTCAATAATTGGAGACCTCCTAGGTCGTGTGTAGTTATGAAGGGAAACAACAGCATTTCTAACTGAAGAAATGCCTTTGAATGCTCAGCCTGAAAGATGAAAAATTTGGAATTTTTATTTCTTGGTGAGATTTTGATAATTCTTCATCTTCTTTTTATTGAAAATTTAAAGAATGAAAGGTTTTGGCCAGCAATAAATGAACACAAATAACTTTATGGCCGTATCGCAGGTTCTCAACAGAAAGACTGGCTCCCAAGTGTCTCTGTCTCTTTAAGACAGATGTGCTATGCCAAAGGCCTACCTTCTGCCCCTCTCCTCTTTGCTTACCCCTTCCCTGCTCCCCCCTGTGCAAGCTGCAGAGAAGATTCCAAAGGGCTGCACAACACAGTGCCACCTGTGAATAAGACTGGAGCTTACTAACCTGTTAGGGAAATAAAGCAGAGACCTGCATCTCAGGTGTGCAATAAGAGGCAATGAGTAAGTGGCAAGTGATCAATCCCAGAGCTCTCTATATGCCAGTCTCGAAAGGCTTGCATTTGGTCAGGGTTTCTCACATAAACGTTTAAGAAGATGCCATATCTCGTTACTGTAATTTATTCAGGCTCTGAAATCCTTCTGTCTCTCCAATGTACAAACAACTGTCATTCTATAAGTTTATTTGTAAACTGATTGTTTGGACCACAGAAACATAGTGTCTCCTGGAAACGGTGTCACAACAGTCATTGGGGATGGAAAAGAGTGAACATTTGTTAAACCCACCAAAACAGTGTTTGTTTGTGTTCTTTCATTAAGCCTCACTGTTCTTTGGCAAGTACCACTGTGAGTACGGTCTTGGTCTTGGCGGTCTGGGCTGCAGGTACTTCTTTCCTCCCTGACCCCAAGGGTAACAGGGCCTCTTGGGGAGGACTAACTCTCTGTAGCTGCATATCAAGAAATGGTTCTAGAAGACAGCCACTTCCCAGGTGGTCTAACTTGGGAATCAAAGGGTTGTTGCTTACCTGGGAGTGGTTGTCCCAACTTTGGGTTTAGATTTCCCTACTTTTTAGTTTATACGAAATTCTCTGAAACTCAGCAGAGGACTATCTCTACATGTCTCCTTTCCCTCTACGCACTATCGGATTCTGTGTATTTTTCTCTGATCAAAGCTCATGTTAAAGTATGAAAAGAATTGTATGGTATGAATCCACAAAGCACAAAGGGTTTGACCCCAAATAGAGTCCCCTAATTGTTCAAATCAATTCTTTTAGTTTGAACTTTGCAGTAATCATTAAGTTGCTTTGCCTCAGAATAATGATCTGGTTGACTGCCCTTGTGAAGGGTCCATTCTCTTTCAGTAGTTCAGATGTAATTTCTAATTACCCATGACTCACAATGAAGACAGGTATCATCAGTCTAATTAGCAAATTAGACTCTCATACAGTGGAAATACTGGGGATGGTGGAGATGGCTTTAAGAACATTTTGTATTTCTTTTATATGAACAATTTCTAGATTCATTTCTAAGGTATTATTAAAATGATTTTAAACATGGTTTTATAGGATTTCAATTCAAGCATAGTGTCTTTGAAGATCCCTTTGGAGCTTTAATTTTAAATAATGACAGGAGAATTTATGGTATTTTTATAAAGCAGGCAGATTTCTTTAGGGACTATGAGACATTTGGGGAACCAGAAAATATAAGACCACTAGTTAAAACCCACTGAGTGGTATCCTGATGACCTGGACAAGTGAACACAACTTCAAATATGCCAGTTTTTGCCAGGGTTTATTGTATCATTGTGGGGCAATAGGGAATGGAAAGTTGTACTCAAGTGAAATTTTGGTGTCTTGCTACTGTGAATATTAAATTTAGCAGTTTTCTCAATGAATTTTCCTCTTTTTCTGGAGATTTCACTTAATGCTCCATGAACTTATATGGAGAATCTACCATTCACTTGTATATTTAATGTTAGGGGTAGCAACTAAACACTAAGAAAATCAACTTCATTGATTTGCACAGTCAAGAGTTGAGGACATGGGTTCTAGCCATGTTGCTGACTGGCCACATGCCTTTGGGTGGGTCACCACACCCCATTTAACCTCATTTGCCTTAGCTATGAGGAAGGAAATATGCCCAATTGGTCTTAAATATTTCTTCTAGTTCTATGATTCTATGGTTTCCCCCTGAATTTTTAATTACAGAGTAGATCTAACCCTATCAAGTACCTAGTTTTTTCACAAAAGCATCCTAATGGTTGGTATTTTGGTGTTTCTTTGGGCTATGTCTCATTTTTGAAAGCAAGAGTCAAATCAAAATAGAGCTAACGCATATCAAAAATTTAGTCAAAAAGCAAACTCCAGGGTATTTTCTTTGGTCAATACAGCATCTGTCTAATCTCCTGCGGTTCACTGTCTGTATGACTGTTACTGATGTCAAAATAATGATTTTGAAGCACCGTAAGTTCATCAAAGATTTAGGTCTGTTCAACAAGTTATGCTTATTATGTCAGAAAAATATAGTAACAGAGTTTAGACAGCTTTTTAGACTACCTCTGATTAACTGTTCCCAAAGGGACAATCTAGTGACTATCAGTATTATAGAACATGGCCAGTGTGTCCCAAGTGGAGGACCAACCAAAGGCCAAGCAAACAGCTGCCCTGTCTCAGTGGCTTTACTGAGGCTCAGCAACTTGTTATTCAGCTCCTTCTATCTCTTTGAATTCCCTAATTTACATCCCAAGGGGAGAGCAAGAGGGGCAAGGAGACACTATTTATCTGGAGATAGGGATTTCTATATTTAATTATATACCTATGGAGATGAAATGTCTTTGATGTGTATACTTTGGTGTTGGCAAAATGTAGTAGAACATGACTTTAAGATTATATAGAATATGTGCTAGTTGTTATGAGTTTTTTTTTAAGATTTTATTTATTTGAGAGAGAGAGATTGAGAACAAGCAGGCAGAGGGGCAGAGGGAGAGGGAGAAATAGACCTACTGCTGAGCAGAGAGTCTGATGCGGGGCTTGATCCCAGGACCCTGGGATCATGACCTGAGCCGAAGGCAGACGCTTAACCGACTGAGCCACCCAGATGCCCCTAGTTGTTATGAGTTCTGAAATGTAATAGAATATAAATATGTAGTAACATAAATATCTTCCTTTTCTGCTTAATCCTCACAACACAAACATACTGTTAAGTACAGCACTCAGTATTCTGGATAATTTGAGGTTATATCAGAGTGATAAGAAGTACTTCACCATTAGAGAATATATCTTTCTATTTTTTAATCCACTTGGCATATGTCATGTGTATATTTTAACCCAAAGTGGCAATGTTCAGAATAACTCTCTATACAGCAGGGCCTGTAGAGACTTTTTCTACAGTCTTTACACAGAAGAAACACAGGCATACCTCAGAGATATTGGAGGTTGGGTTCCAAACCACCACAGAAAAAACAAAATTGCAGTAAGGCAAGTCACAGGGATTTTTTTGGTTTCTGAGTGCATATACAAGTTTTATTTACACTACACTGTAGTCTATTAAGTAGGCAATAGGATTATGTCTAAAAAAATGTATATACCTAGTTGAAAAATACATTATTGCTAAAAAGTGCTAACCCTTAGTAAATTGTTATCTTTTTGCTGGTGGAAGATCTTGCCTCAATGTTGACGGCTGTTAACTAATTGGGGTGGTGGTTGCTGAAGCCTGGGGTGGCTGTGACAATTTTTTCTATAAGACAACAGTGAGGTTTGCTGCAACAGTTGACTCTTCTTTCCACAACCCATTTCACCAGAGCATGTGATATTGTTTGCTAACATTTTACCCACAGTAGAACTTCATTCAAAATTGGAGTCAAACCTCTCAAACTCTGCTGCTGCAACTAAGTTTATGTAGTATTCTAAATGCTTTGTTGTCATTTCGATAATCTTCACTGCATCCTCACCAGGAGTGGATTCTATCTCAAGAAACCACTTTCTTTGCTCGTCCATAAGAAAAAACTCCTTATCTGTTCAAGTTTGATCATGGGGTAGTAGCAATCCAGTCCCATCTTCAGGCTCTACTTCTAATTCTAGTTCTCTTGCTATTTCCACTACATCTCCAATTATTTCCTCCACTGAAGTTTTGAACCCCTCAAAGCTATCCACGAGGGTTGGAATCAACTTCTTCCAAGTTCTTGTTCATCTTGATGTTTTGAACTCTTCTCATGAATCACAAATGTTCTTAATGGCATCTAGTGAATCCTTTCCAGAAGGTTTTCAATTTACTTTGCCCATATTCATCAGAGGCATCACTATCTATGGCAGCTATAACCTTACAGAATGTATTTCTTAAGTAATAAGACTTGAAAATTGAAATTACTCCTTGACCTATGGACTGCAGAATGAATGTTGTATTAGCAAGCATGAAAATAGCATCAATCTCATTGCCTATCTCCATCGGAGCTCTAGGGTGACCAGGCACACTGTTAATGAGCAGCCATATTTTGAAAGAAATCTTTCTTTTTGAGCAGTGGATCTCAACAGTGGGCTTACAATATTTAGTAAACCATGTTGTAACCAGATGTATTGTCATCCAAGCTTTGTTTTTCCATTTATAGAGCACAGGCAGAGTAGGTTTAGCATAATTCTTTTTTTTTTTAAAGATTTTATTTTATTTGACAGAGAGAGCACAAGCAGAGAGAGAGAGAGAGAGGGAGAAGCAGGCTCCCCGCTGAGCAAGGAGCCCAATGTGGGACTCGATCCCAGGACCCTGGGATCATGACCCGGCCCGAAGGCAGCTGCTTAACCGACTGAGCCACCCAGGCGTCCCGGTTTAGCATAATTCTTAAGAGCTTAGGATTTGCAGAATGGTCAGTGAGCACTGGCTTCAGCTTAAAATCACCAGCTGCATTAGCCCCTAACAACACAGTCAGCCTGTCCTTTGAAGGTTTAAAGCCAGGCACTGACTTCTCTCTAGCTATAAAAGTCTTAGATGGCATCTTTCAAGAAAAGGCTGTTTCATCTACACTAAAAACCTGTTATCTAGTATAGCCACCTTCATTAATGATCTGAGCTGGATCTTCTCCATCAGCACTTGCTGAGAGAGAGGGAGAAACAGACTCCCTGCTGAGCAGGGGAGCCCGATGTGGGGCTTGATCCCAGGACCTTGATAACCTTGCACTCTTCTGTTATGGAGATGGCTTCTTTCCCTAAACCTCATGAACCAACCTCTGCTAGCTTCCAACTTTTCTTTACTGCTTCTTCACCTCTCCCAGTCTTTATAGAATTGAAGAGCCTTGGTCTGGATCAGGCTTTGGCTTAAGGGAATGTGGTAGCTGGTTTGGTCTTCTATCTGGACCGCTCAAACTTTCTTCACAACAGCAATAAAGCTGTTTCTCTTTTGCATCATTCATGTGTTCACTGGGGTATCACCTTGAATTTTCCTTCAAGAACTTTTTTCTTTGCATTGATAAACCGTTAGATTCAAGAGGCCGAGCTTTCAGCCTATCTCAGCTTTTGACATGCCTTCCTCGATAAACTTAATCATTTCTAACTTTTGATTTGAAATGAGAGACATGTGACTCCTTTGCTTGAACTCTTAGGATTATTAATTGGCCTAATTTCAATATTAAGGAAGGGCTCAGGGAAGAAGGAGGCCCAAGGAGAGGGAGACAATGGGGAAAGGGCTGGCCGTGGAGCAGTCAGAACACACATTTATTTATTAAATTCACTTTATATGGGTGGAGTTTGTGGCACCCCAAAACAATGACAATAGTGACCTCAAAGATCACTGTTCATGTAGCACTATAATAAATATAATAATAATGAAAAAGTTAGAAATATTATGAGAATTACCAAAATATGACACAGAGACACAAAGTGAGCAAGTGCTGTTGGAAAATGGCCTTGATAGACTTGTTTGATGTGGGATTGCCACAGACTTTCCGTTTGTAAAAATATGCAGTATCTGCAAAGTGCAATAAAGTAAAGCACAATAAAAGGATGTATGCCTGTCTACAGATTTTAAGTCTCTCACTGAGCTCCAGAAAATGGTCAATCTCTTTATTTTCTGGTTGACCACACTAAACCTGTCCCTTTTGATAGCATTCAAATATAGACATTTCACATTATCTCTAGAACACAAAAAATTCAGCCAAGAAAGCAATAACATTTGTGAAGCCATATTCAATTACCTTTATTATGATTTCCACTGGGTTCTATCTCTGAATGTCCTATTTTCTATTCTTTTAACATACAAGGCCTCGGAAGTCATTTGGGAAATAGCTGGGGACACCAAACTTAAATATATAGACAAAATGTATTCCAGCTGATATAAAAAAGAAGAGACAGAATTAGAATGTCACCCTTTTGCAACCCCTAATGAACTAATGGATCAAGCCATCAATGGCTGCTAACGTCACAAAAGAAGCTACAATCACCTAGTATGTGCCTCCTAATGAAAGAACACATCACTGCCTATAAAGTATTCTTGCGGAAAGCACTGAATGAATTTGATCATGCCTTTAGATCTAAAAACCCATTTATAGGAAATAAGGATGGGAGAATATGTCAAATGGCACATCAAGGGAATAATCAGCAAAATTCAAACTATGGGAATTTCCCTGGGGCAAAAAGCTTGATTTCTTCAACAAATAGACTAAAAGGAAAAAGAAAAGAAATGAAAAGAGAATCCTAAAGATTAAAAGATTCTTAAGAAATACAGTGTATCAACCAGTCACACTGAGAGGATCTAATATGAATCCTGATTCTACAATAGAGTTGAGAAAATAAAAAGCAGTCTCTGATGTCTGGGAACTGGTCTGATGCTCACAGCAAGGCCATCTTGTCCTTTGGAGGTAACAATCCCGCAGGACATCAACACCCAACAAAGTAACTCAGAGACCATAATAAAGTGAGACAAAAACAAGATCACCATGAAACCTACAAGATACCAAATATCCCCCTTTCTCAGCTATAATGGGTGGTTGTTACTTTTGACCAATTATATTTTTATCAAGTAGTGGAAAGAATTTGAGATTGTTTTCCCCCCAAGAGATTCATTGACTCTGTGCAATCATGGGAGGAAAGAATTGGGGACACCATTCTTCACGAGTCTTTTGCATTGCTGTGTGTTTTGTGAGGGGGGCCATGACTACCATTTGTTCCAGGTTATCTTTTCAAGGATGTTTATATAGCAAATAGATGTGGAAGGCAGAGATCATGTCCTTTCCAGAAACAAAGGGCAGGTTTATTTATAAGGCTTGGAAGGTAGAGAAATTATCTCCGTCTGTATGCTTGCTTCCCATTATAAAAGATTTGAGTTCCTTAAGTTCTAAATTCCTTCACTATAATACACCAAACTGCTCTTGCATCTTCGCACGCTGGCCTAGTCCCTGGGTGACCTGGGGGCAAGGGGAATTGACTCAGGCACCCTGATCATCATGTGGCATCCTGTGCTGTCGGTACTAAAGTTCATTGTCTCTGACCCAGGATTCTCATGTCTTTTGCCTCCATTAGACAATGGCAGGCCAACCTGCTAACTTGTAAGTAGAGTGAAATCTCAGATTCTTTGCAGTTCTTTACAGAGGGTTCTTTACAGATTCTTTGCAGTTCTTTACAGAGCCACTGACGAAGGGATCCTAAACACTCCATGGCAGTTTGGGAGTTTGTTGACCGGGGAGTGGAGAGAAATCTAGGGGAAGCAGTTGTTGATAATTACACATGCCAGACCATCCACTTCTGTATCAACTGGGGAATATGAATGCTGACTGGATATTAAATGACATTAAGGGATTATTAATTTTTTTTTAAGTAGTCTCCACGCCCAACAGGGGGCTTGAAGTCATGATCCTGAGATCAGGAGTCGAATGCTCTACCAACTGAGCCAGTTAGGCACCCCCAGACTATCCACTTCTTTCCTTGGCACAGCCTTGCTCTGCTCAGCTGAGCTCCCCCTCCCCCCATATTTCTTTCTTGTCATTTTCTCCTCCAGTTAAATCCTTTCAGTATGGGAAAATATCTCTGTCCTCACACAAAAATGTCAGAGTTAGAAATAGTGAGTTATGTTTACCTGGAGAATTCTGATACTTTTCTCTGAGCAACTCTTAGAACCCTATGTTCCCACAGAGACAACAACAGGGATGGGATACATATCAGGGTAGGGTGTTCTCTTGGCAAATAGGTAAGCCTGGATACTAGGCAAGTTCTTTGGGATCTTCTCTTTTTCACTCTTTCTCTCTCAATCTCTCTTTTTCATCCTTTGCTTAAAGAACAATTGAATTATATATTTTAAGAATAGCTTTAAATGTGTACCATATTCAGACCAACACAAAAGAAACAGAATGCCACAACACTTATTCAAATGCCCACCTCACGGCCCCTTATTGAGTAGTAAGCAGCCACAGATCTAGTGCCCATCATTTCTCCTTCTCTATATTTAGGATTGTAAATGAGTTTAAAATCTCCCATGAAATGCTCAAATATCAAAGATTATTTGTATATCTTATGAGTAAAGGCCCCAAAAGTGAAAAAAAAATTATAGGTGTCACCATATATAAAAGGTTTAAGAAGATTTTCTGAAAAAACAGTGTGTGCGTGTGTGTGTGTGTGTGTGTATGTGTGTGTATGTCTGTGTGAGAGAGATCCCCAGATAAAATATTTATTTTATTTGTCATCTTTCATATTTAGAGTATATTCTTTAAAATGATTTTGTAAGATAGTAAATAATAGATTACTTCATGCAAAATATTTTGACATTTTGGTAATAGCCTAAAAACTGCCTATATAAATGTATACATATACAAATACCTACACAAATGTAACATATCTGTGATGTAGTTTTCATTTCAGTTCATTTATCCAAATTTAATTTGTATATTCATTACTTATGTCATTTTTGAAAAGTTAATGTATATTTAGCTGTAACAAAAATATTTTAATTCTATTTTTCCTTTTCTGCAGTATTTTCTTAAAGACTTTGAAAACTGGTTTGTCTGATGTTTCAAATATTTCTTAAGTAATTTATACTTAGATTATATGATATTTTTCTAAGCATTTTATGTTTTTCAAAAGTCATGGTAATGGAAGGACTTCTGTGAATGAATAAAAGTAACATAATCTGAATATAATTTATAGTTTGTAATTGTTTGTTTACCTGAACCTAGAATGAGAACTTTGTATTCTAAGTTAGGACAAATAAAATTTACTGTAATGAAAAACTATTTTCTTTATATTATTTCTTCTGGTGCTGTAAGTTCTGCCTCAAAGAAGAAAAAGATATAAATGAAAACTGAGTAAAACTCAGAGGTCTTTTCTACGTAATACTGTTGTTGAGTGTTTTGAACTCACTGTAAATTTATCTATTTCAATACAATGGAAACATCTCTGCTTTTTAGTAATTTAGTAGTTTTATTAGATTTTAAACATTCTGTCTATTGCAAAGAATAAGCCATGTAGTTTAGAAGTTTCCATTTGGAGCAACTACATGATAATTCAGTCTAAATGCTCAAATGTAAAAATCTTACCATTAGCAAAATAAACAGTTATTGGTTCAGTATCATACTGTTCGAACCTGAAAATATTTAAGAATTTTGCTGAAGATAGTGTTAGGCTTTAGTCTATAAATATTAGAGAATAGTTTATTTATTTATTTTATTTTTTATTTTTTTTAAAGATTTTATTTGTTTGACAGAGAGAGACACAGTGAGAGAGGGAACACAAGCAGGGGGAGTGGGAGAGGGAGAAGCAGGCTTCCCACGGAGCAGGAAGCCCGATGCGGGGCTAGATCCCAGGACCCTGGGATCATGACCTGAGCCGAAGGCAGACGCTTAACGATACTGAGCCACCCAGGTGCCCTAGAGAATAGTTTAATTGTAGGAAAAGCATTACATATAATGTAATCTGTTAAATTAAACAAACCTTACATAAACATTTGAATCATCAATGTTAACATAGGAGAGCAAATCTCTAGGTTCATCTAGATCACCTCTTCCTTTCCTCCATTCAGTTTTTTAAAAAAAAAATTGTGATAAAAAACACAGAACATAAAAACACCAAGTTCACAGTTCAGTCAGTAGGCTTAAATATATTTACATTGTTGTGCAGTCTCCAGATATTTTGATCTTGCAAACTGAAACTCTATACCCGTTAATTAACCATCCCTTCCCTCTTTCCCAGCACTTGGAAACCGCCTTTCTGCTTTCTGTCTCTCTGAGTCTGACTACTCTAGCTACCTCACACAGTGGAATCCTACAGTATTTGTCTTTTTATTAATGGCTTATTTTACTTAGCATAATGTTCTCAGAGTTTAGCCGTCTTGTAGCCTATGTCAGAATTTTTTTTTGCTTTTTAGGGTGGAATATTTATCCCTTTTTCTGTCAATGGGCACGTGAGTTGTTTCCACCTTTTGGCTCTTATGCATAAGGCTGCTATGAACACAGGTATACAAATATCTCTTCCAGACGTTGTTTTCAATTCTTTTGGAAATATACCCCCAAATGGAATTACTAGACCAAATGGTAATTCTATCTTAAATTTTTTGAGATGCCACTGTACTGTTTTCCATCACAGCTGCGCCAGTTTGTGGTCCCACCAATAGCGGGTACCTATTCAGTTTTAAAGTCCTTATGATCCTTTTTGTAAGATGCATATTTAAACAAATTGCATTTCAGTGGAATGTGGAGGAACACCGTAGCAAAGGTCTTGAGAGCTACCTAAAAGTCTTGAGAACTATAAAAAAAATTTCTCCAAAGTCAGTCTTTCTAATTCACTCAGTACCAAATATTCCATAAGGAAGTAAAAGTCTGGGTACTGAAAATGATGAATACTTTCAATATAGAGATTGCAGCTATCAGAGTAAGAAAGCATCATAGACACCAAAGTTTCAAGACTCAGGGCACCTGGGTGGCTCAGTCGGTTGATTTCGGCTCAGGTCATGATCTCATGGGTCGTAGGATTGAGCCCCAAGTCAAGTTCCGCGCTCAGTGGGGAGTCTGCTTGAGATTCTCTCTCTCCTTTTGTCACCCCTCCCTCCGCCCCGTCTCTCTCTCTCTCTCTCTCAAAAAAATAAATGAATCTTTAAAAAAAAGTCTTAGGGGCACCTGGGTGGCTCAGTTGGTTAAGTGACTGCCTTCGGCTCGGGTCATGATCCTGGAGTCCCGGGATCGAGTCCCACATCGGGCTTCCTGCTCAGCAGGGAGTCTGCTTCTCCCTCTGACCCTCTTCCCTCTCGTGCTCTCTATCTCTCATTCTCTCTCTCTCAAATAAATAAATAAAACCTTTAAAAAAAATAAAAAAAATAAAAAAAAGTCTCAGGACTCAAATTGTATATGGAAAGCCTCCAGACTTGTTTCATTTCTCTCATTACAATATGAATTAATCGAGAATACCTTATTTAAAAACATCTTTCTTTCCGGTCTACACACTCCTCATGACTATCAAGTGAACACCCTCTGATTTGCGCACGTCTGTGCCACTTCCCCTCTGCACGCCTTGCCTCCTCTGGTATGTGGCCTGCGGGCTGCATCCAATGACCAGCAGTCCTCTTCCTTCTCTCAATTTTCCTTCTGCATGATCAGTTATGTCAGGGAGCTAAATGGCACTTTGCACTTAATTGTCTTAATGAATCCTCTCATATTTACCAATAAATCCTTTAAATATCTTATCTTCTCCTCATTCTTCCAAGAGCACTCACTCCTTATCTTTCAGTGGTTCCCTTAATCTCTCAGGCTGTCAAAAATGCACATTTTGTAAGATATTTGTCTTGAGATATGAGGCAACTACTTTAAAAAGCATGTTTAACAAAGAAAAAAAAACATCAAAAGAACCAGTATATTTATGCTTTTACCCTCTAAAGTTCTTAACAGTAGAAGTCTCATTCATGTATTTCTCAATTTTCTAGCTACTTCAGCAGCATCTTAATGTATTCTGCTGAATATCAGGTTATGTGATTTTAACACCGTTTTTATACTCCAACATTAATGCTACTGTTAATTATGGATTTACTTGTACCCACACGCACATTCACTGCTTGGCCAAGGAGGCTTTTGTGAACTGGTTCGATTCCTAATGACCATCTCTAAAAGTTGGGACCAAGAGTAAATTTTTCCCATAAAAACAATTATTGAGTTTTTGTAACTTGTTTTTCTAACACAAACTAAGGATGAGAAATGAAAACTCTGACCCTGAACAGTTATGGGGTAACGCTATTAATAAGGTGAAGTCACTGCTCCCAGTGAAATCAAATGCGTGTCAAATCAGCATGCTACATGGAATTCACCTCTGCATTTAAGGGACTTGTAAATTCATTTCAGCAATTTTTAGAAAACTTAAAGTGATTAAAAAACAAAACAAAACAAAACAAAAAACCAAAGCTGGGATGCCTGGGACAGGGAGAAATTAATCTTTTGCAAGCAAAAAAGCATAAAATTCAGGTAGAACAAAGAAACAAAGACAAATAAATGAAAATGCCATATACCAGCACAGATTTAAATGGGAGCAATCAAATCTCTGTCCTTTTGAAACAATTCTGGATTTCTTCCAGCTGAAAAAAGTCCGTATGATTCATGTATACATGCTAAAAGCCATTTTGTTTTTCTTCAGTTTCCTTAGAAGCATATACTGGAATTACTGGGTGGGAATGTCTCCTGGGTAGAATTACAGGGATCTCAAATTAGCGTGTGTGTGTGTGAGTGATTGAATAATGTCACCAATAACTGCCAAAACAGCCATAAAACCTGTGGGGTTTGGCTTGACTTCACAATAAATAAAGACAAATTGGAAAAATTCCTCTAAACTATTCCTTAGTGTGAGAAAAATGCTATGTCAAAATTTCAATTTAGATGAGACCAGAACTAAATTAAATACCTGGGAATTGGTCCCGTTCCCAAGGCTACCAAAACTCCAAGTTTCTAACAATACTCTTGTACTGCAATATAGAAAGAGGCATGCAGGAAATGGGCTGTCTGCCCTTGTTGAGAAAAATTGACCAGCTAAAGGTTATGTCCTCTCAGGAATTTCTCCATTTCTTGATAATGCTCTTATATAACAAAAGGGAAAGGGACCATATAAGATATTGTCTTGGTTTAAAGTTTAAAAAAGAAAATATTAAGTGGACCAAAAATGTGTCTTATGTTCTTGGATGAAAGAAAGCAATAGAATAAGCAGCAAAATATGACAAAATAATATATGAACATAATAATAATAATTATGTTAACATTTACTGAGTGCTTATAATAGCTACTCTAAGATCTATTCATGTATTCATTTACTAGATTCTCATTTTACATAGGAGAAAAATTATGCTTATTTACAAATGAGGAAAATGAAAGTGAGAAAGTTTAAGAAATTTGAACTAAGGGGGTGTCTGGCTAGCTGAGCCTGAAGAGCATGAGACCCTTGATCTCAGGGTCATGAGTTCAAGGCCCACGTGTAGAGATTACTTAAACAAACAAACAAACAAACTTAAAAATAATTTTGCCTGAGATTGTATAATAAAAGATTGTCTGGAATATTGAAAATACACAATAAATGTCAGCAATTATGTGTCAGGAGAAAATAAAAGAGTTGAACCCAGATGTATCCATCAGGAATCTTTTAAGTATAAGGGAAGTTGGTATAGGGAATTTCGTGCTTATGTTAGTATTATATAATTATTATAAAAGACCTGGAAAAATTAGGAAAGTGGAAAGAAGGCAGAAAAATCACTAAGGGTTTACCACCCCAAATCAATCACTGTTAATAAGCCAGAGGAAGACAGATACTGCATGGTATCACTTATATGTGGAATCTTTAAAAAAATGTCAAATTCATAGAAACAGAGAGTAGAAAAGTAATGGCCAGGGCTTGGGGGTAGGGGAAATAGGGAGAGATTGGTAAAAAGGCACACACTTTTAGTTATAAGATGAATGAGGTCTGAAGATCTCATGTAAGACACGGTGACTATAGTTAATAACACTGTTTTGGATCATTGAAATTTGCCAAGAGTGTTGAACTTAAATGTTCTTACCCCCCCCAACCACCCAAAAAGGTAAATAGGTGAGGTGATGGATGTATTAATAAACTTGACCGAGGGAGCCCTTTCACAATGTGTATGTATATCAAATCATCATGCTGTATACTTTAAATATCTTACAATTTTATTCGCCAATTGTACCTCAGTAAAGCTGAAAAAAAGGGTCAGTCACTGTTCATATTTTCCTTTACTGTTTTGTTGCTTATATTTAGAGCCTACTTGTTCTTTTGAATATAACATTGGAATTTTCCATGTTATCTTGAAGTATTATTTTAAATGTGCCATAATTTTTCCTTATTATTCATTTAGGTTGTTTATATTATTACAGCCATTACTATTATAAATGATATGTAATGAACATTTTTGTGAATAAATGTTTTCTGAATCTATAATTTTCCTTAGTTGAGATTCCAAGAGCTGAAAACAGTGCATTGCAAGGCCTGAGCCTTGTGAGTGAATAAGCTTCACACATTACCTAATTAGAAGACACTGAAAACTCTGTCCTTATTTTCAGTAGAAGTCAAAGAATTTGGAGTGGCCAAGGGGACTTTAATGGTCATAAAATCCATTCTCTGCTTTATTGAAAGAGAACTGAGACCACCTCTCACACCACCAAATAGCCAACGCATCAACACCTCTTATATGCTCTCCCTTTAGATGGAATGATCTATCTGTGCACCCATATAAGGTCATCCTCTGCATTTGTGCACGCAATCCCATCCTTTCTTTTCTGCTTAGAAACATGGCTCCGGTAGGTGCGCCATCTTCCCCTGCATCCTCATTTTTGGTCTTTCTTCGGAGTCACTCCTTCTTCAAAGCAAAATGTTGCAATCTCCTTTTCTTAAAAAGCAAGCCTTCTTTGACCCACACCCTCCTCTAGCTTCTATCCAGTTCATTGACTCCAATTTCCAATAGCATTTATGAAAGAATTGTCTAGACTTGCTATCTCTACTTCGTCTCCTCCCACTGTCTCTTGAATCCATGCCTTTCATTCATGTAGTCAACATGGTCTTGGGGATCTATAAACATAGCTTGTGCTAGATGCCATGACCAGGTACCTTTGGAAACTGGCAAGAATTTTGTTTTGGAGGATTCCCTTGCAAAGACATAGCTCTTATTTAGACTCAGAGTAAAAGGGATGTGAGGTGAAAGTGTGGAGGTAGGGTAGGGAAGGAAAAAGGAGCTATAACCAAAGAAATGATTTTAGAGTTCACTGCCAGAGAAGAGAAAATGGGTTCTGAGGTATGCAGGTCTAATTGTGAGCACAAAGTACTTTTGTGGTAACCCGTAGAGTTGATTCTAAGATTATACTTCACTGATACATCCAGGAAAGTGGGAATCATGAAGAAAGATACGGTCCTGGAAAAATTCTGAGGTCGTGAAAGCCCCTTGCTTGAGTAATTGAAAGCTAAACTGGACCCAGCACTATGAAATATAATTTGGCCCTCTTCTTCAGGGAATGGAGAAAATGATCTAATAGGTCTTTTCCATCTCTGCTTTTGGTGACCTCTGGTTGTTAACATCACTTTTCCTCGTTATGTCAAAATGAATTGCCTATTTACCACTGAACTCTAGAAAGCATTCTTTTTCTCCCTAGGTAAGATAACAACCTAGCATTTGCTACATGCACTTCATTTCAACTTAATCAATGTGCCAAGGAGTCATTTTAAAATGGGTAATATTATTTCCAGGAAATTTTGCTTACTTGCTGGGTGCATGATTCCCCTTCACTGTCAAGCCAGAGCTCTCCCAAATTTTAGAAGAAATTCCCAAGTGAATGGATAATATATTTGCAAAATGGGAAGCAAAATGAAATGATATGGCCTTTAAATTGCCAATAACCTCCATTTCAGGGTCATTTATTAGTCCTGGAATCTGCTCAGCCTGGTTTTTGCCATGACAATAAAAGCTGAAAAACAGTGATGCAGGATGACTGCATTTATATTCTACAGTGTTGCATAAATTTCTCTTTTTTGGGCAGGCAGGAGGAATAGAAATTATTTAAATTTCTTACCAAGCAGTAAATAAATGGTGTTTCTTGGAGATTTTTAACACACACATACACAACCACACATAGATACATATATGTCCATATCACTTCTGTCACTAAGAATAAGTGAAAGGTGCCTCATTTCTAATTTACCAAAAACAAAACAAAACAAAAAAAAAACATTGTTTCCTTCGCAGTCTTGATTAAATGAGGCAATAAATCATATGTCTAAAACATGCCAGGCATCTGCCAAGGCAAAAGTTGGCTCAGAAAGTGACGAGTACAGAATCGTGGAGCAGTAGGAGTATTATAGTCTGTCGCGGGCATGACAAGTAATGATAAAGGGTAGCATTATGTCTCCTCTACTGATAGTCCAGCCACATATTTTCTACTGTAATTCTTTTGTTTGGCCCTTTTTATCTTCATTTAAATGGGCTGCGTCTCCTTGAGCTGCAGCAAAGACATATATTTTCCTTGCTAATGATGTGTCTCCCATGGTCCCAGGATTATTTTCACACTTGATGAAGTTCATCTACGGAGGGGGGCACAGGCAGTCAGCGTGCTGCAAATGGAGACAGATAAGACTCTGTTTTTTGTACTGTCTGCGGACAGACGAGCCCAGCATTGCCAGAGAGATTTGTTTTTCCCAGTTACCTTATAAAGATCATTTTGCCCGTAAATTCTGCCTGTCTCTCAAAATTTGTGTTAGACCAAATCCCTGGTTTTGAATCTGAGGCCGCACTTCCTAGTCATTTCATTAGGTTGAGAATAAACAAATGCAAATTAAAAGCTATTAAAAATTTAATTACTTAAGCTAAATATGAACGAGTTGTGGTCACAGCGAGAAAAGCAATGCCTCTCTTTGAACAATCCATGAACAAATGAAATGTAAGAGAAATGTGGTGCGAGGTACTAACACAGTGAACGGTGGGAAACAGGGCACCGTCCTCAGAGTTCGGTAGTTTACGAACTCAGCAGGGATATAGTAAATTTTCAGGTGGGAAGATAATTAGTACCTCAAAATCGGGTTCACTTATTCAAAGTGTTTGATATAGATGGGGTCAAGATTCTGAAAGGGAACTTGAATTGCCTGAATAAGATTTACATGGATGAAGACGAGGAAGGAAAGGTGAAGTCTTACGAATGAAGTTATAGAAAGGTGGAGAATGAGAAGTCCTGAGATGGTTTTTATTACAAAACCACAGTGAAAAGGGCCTCAGTGGGTTAATGTCTGCCTTCGGCTCAGGTCACGATCTCAGGGTCCTGGGATCGAGTCCCGCATGGGGCTCCCTGCTCGGCAGGGAGTCCACTTCTCCCTCTCCCTCTGCCCTGATCATGCTCTCTCTCTCTCTCAAATAAATAAATAAAATCTTAAAAAAAAAAAAAAACATAGTGAAAAACGAAACCATTGACCAAACAACCGACCACACAACAATCCCTGCTTGGTTAGCCCCTTATTAAAAAAAGGCTCAAGGACGCATTATGTGAATCCAGAGGAAACCCCAAAACACTAAAACAAGCTGTGTTCTCCATCTCTTCTTTTTTCCCTTTGGTAGCTATCATTTCCTAAATGTTTTCATTTTCATATTGACATTTTGGGAGCTAGGTAACACAGGCACAAGTGAACTATTTAATACAAGGTGGAAAAAATAAACACACCTCATGCCTCCAGTACTCCATTTCTCCTTACCAGAACTAACCCTTTTGACTAGTTTTTTATCTATATTTTTAGGATATTTCAGTCATTTAGAATTATATATATGTGTGTGTATTATATATGTATATATATATAATATGAATTTCTACCATAATCTTTTAAACTCTAAGGGGATTTCTTTTGAAAACCTGGCACTATACTGTCCTGCTGGCCAGAGAAATACCCTTCATGTATTTATGTTCATTTTGTATTTCAGACATAATTTCTTTTTTCACCATAGGGTTCTGGTGAATTCTCACGAAATCTAACTAAAAATCATCACTAGAAGAATCATGAAATGTCTCAAATGGTTCTGATATTGTCAAGTTGTCCTGGGAGAGATATCAACATGGAAAAGCCAAACCAGTCTATGGCCCCTGTAACTTGTGCTATGGAGGCCCTATGATCTTTGGATCCAAAGCTCATGGATGGAAACTTGCCAAGATTTCTAATAAAAATGAACTCCTAGTAAAATGTCAAGTAAATACCAGTATAGCTGAACCCAAAGTCCAGAGCTAAATCTGAATGGGGACAAAAAAGGCAAGTCACAAAGTACTGATTTCAAATACTTATGGCCGTGTTCTATGAAGTGACATGTTCAGAAAGATGCCTACAAGTTATCTTGGGCAGTTTTCTCTGAAAATGAGTTTTGAATAAACCTTAGGTTCACAATTAGATATTAATTTTTTTTTGGCAAGGAATACTTATTTAAAATAGTTCAAGCAAAAGGTGTGTTTCATGGGCCTGCAAAGCAGGAAGGGTGACTGGGTTGTCCTCAAATTCATCTTCATTTTATAGATTTGAAAACTAGGGACTATGGAGGATAAAAATTTGGCCCAAGGTCTTAGGGCTCCAGCTCATGTCAAAATCTGTTTCCTTCCTAGGTACATTGTGGCAGAATAAATCAATGTAAGGACAAAATATTGAAAACAAATTCACTTGTTTTTGAAAACACTTTTATTGGCTAAACTCATTATATTTCTCCAGTATATAATGAGTGGCACTTCTCAAATTCCTGCATTTTTTTTTTTAAGGAGAGACTTTATTTTTTTTTTATAGTTTGCTTCCATTTTTTTTCAGAAACATTCAAGGTTTGTTCCAAACTGTAAACATTATTTGTATGTGAGTTATGTATTATTTTCTTTTTTTTATTATTAGTTCCTGCATTTTAATACAGTGTTTTACAAGGAACACAAAAGTCACTCTCTATCTCTCCTCTGCTCCATTTACTCAACTCTCCTTAAGAGCTGTCCTGGTTTACAATTGTTGGGTGGTTTGCATTTTACACTGTAATTGTTACTTTAATGTCTGTCACTCCCAACCATTCTGTGAGTACTAGCATAATGCCTGGCACCTAGTAGGCACTTGGAGGATAGTTAATTGAAGTAAAATTCAATCACAGTAGCCCCTTTTACATATGAGAGGCAAATCTTTTTTTTTTCTTCTTCTTTTGTAGTAGTTAAGATGTGGAAGGATACTGTGATTTGAAAAGAGAGTTTAAGAAACAATGATTAGATTAGTATTTCTAGAGTGGGTTCCTTATTAATTAGACATGAGTTTGAAAAGCAATCTAGGATGAGATTGTGGTAGATACTTCGTGTCGGGTTAAATAAGGAATCTATCTAGTGGATAATAGGAAACCAGAAATGAGTTCTCAGCAAAATGATTTTATAGTACTACAGATAAAAGGTGCTAAGAACTTAAATTAGGGTGGTAACATTTTGAAGGAAGAATCAACAAATGTAATGAATATTTGCTTATGAAAGGATCCATCTTTATTATTTTTAGTAAGGTTAATGAGGCCCAGAGAGAACAAGAAACTTGTCTATAATTGCAGAGCTGGGATTCTAACCAGTTTTCTTATCTAGTTACTTTAGTGTTAAATTGAAGAGTCTGAGATAGTCCCTCTTCTAGGATAAGTTCCTCAACCTTTCTCTAAGAACAGAAATAGCACTGTCTAGAGAAAAGTGCTCATCTCACTGCTTGAAGCTTGTCTCCCTCTGCACATCTTTGAGACCAGGTGTGTTCTGTCACCAAAACAGAACAACTTGTGTCCACGTTAGAATACCTGAGGCCAGTCAATTCTACTGTATCTCTCATTCATGTATAAGCCATGGTCAACGAACAATATGTATATACCCAAATATATCTACCTTCTCTCCATCCCTCAGCTGCTTCATGCGTGTAGTGACCTGTTTTCTCCCCCTGCTTTTGAATACTTCTCTTCCCCAGATCTTTCACTTGTATCCCCATAGCTCTTGCTCTGTCATAAATACATCCTCAACTTTGTACGAAATCTCTTTCACCTCTCTCTCTTTCTTTTTCTCCTTCTGCCTCTCTCTTTCAGAGGACACAACTCACAACCACCCTTGAAGATTTCCTCTGAGGAAACCACTTAGATCTTCCAAATTCCATATCTTAAAACCAAGAAGAAAACATACTTTCTGCTGTTTTCTGGCGTTTTTCCTTCCAGTCATGCCTTAGCCAGCTCAGGTTGCTACAACAAAACACCATTGACTGGGTGGCTTAAACAACAGGAGTTTATTTCTCAAGGTTCTGGAGGCTGGAAAGTTCAAGATCAAGTGGGCTAGCCAATTCTGTTCCTGGTGGATCTCCACTTGGCTAGCAGATAGCCACTTCTCACTGTGTCTTCACGTGACAGAGAGAAAGTGCTGGTCATTCTTCCTTTTCTTGGAAGGACACTAACCCCATAATGGGAGTCTCACTAGTAAGCTAATCTAAATCTAATTACGTCCTAAAGACCCCATCTCCAAATGCCATCATATTGGGGGTTAAGGCTTCAACATATGAATTTTGGGAGGACACAAACATTCAGTCCATAACAGGTCATAAACCAGACCAAATTAAACAAGTCCAACAAGTCAGCTATGCTAGGCTCTATCTAACTCCATCACTGTTACTCATCACTTTATTAGTTTCTCCTTCTTCTCAACTGAGGATATTGGAGCCAGAATGATTTCAAAATCTGTCTAGGTAATTCATCTCACAACTTTGTTTCCTTGACTTCAGTAACACTACCTTTCATTAGGGCTTCAGCCACGTCTTCTCAGGACAAGCCCTTGTGTCCCACCCTCACTCCAAACTGCCTCTTTCTGTTTCTTGACCTTCTGCTTTCATCCCATCATGCTCTCCATTGTACTCTCTCCTTTTCTATCCAGCATAAATTCCGTGATTCAATATCTGAACCAACATTATCGATTCTCTTGACCCCATGTTTCCTCTGCACACAATTGGCCAGACTTAATCTCTGGATCATATTACGGTGTGCTTTGTTATTCCTAAACTCAAGTAGCAGGGTTCATGCTGAAGGAAATACAATATCTGTACATATGGGCATCACCACAAATTGACATGCTTCAGTCTCAGCTGGGCCCTGGGAACCAGGAGTCAGCCCTCTCACTTGTTGGTGAGCACCGTCTCCAGTTCCCTTCAATGAATCACCTTCACATGTCCCCTTCAGCTTCTATTCAGTTACTTCTCTTCACTCTGTAAGTCAAAGATTTTGACTCATGGTTTTCAGTGGAGGTTAAAATTAATTTCAGCTTCTCATTAGACTGTGAGCTCCTTGTTCATTTTTAAATCCTTCATAAAGTGCTTGGCGTGTCTTAGACACTCAATAAATATCGAATGAATAAATTTACCTTTTCCTTATCCACAAAATAATTGCCATGTACCCTCAACTTATCTGGTTTCAGAGGATGTGTTTTTCTGCCTTCCAGGACCAACCTGTTTGCTGGTGCCCTAGATCCCAGCTCTTGTTGGCTTCTTTGGGACCTGTTGCATTAGTTTTTCCCTCACTCTTATATATTCAAATTCTTCCTCTACTCATTGCTTTGCTTTAGCTATAAGCACTTTCAAGTCTGTCTAATACTAGATAAACTAATGAAAATATTCCTCTAAGATCTGAATTTCTCTTTAGTAATACAAAATGTTCTACTTTTGATCATCTCTAAAATCATTGCGAAGATGAATTTTTACTCCTTCAAGCACCACGATCTGGCTTCAACCTCTATCTCTGTTCAGAAACTGCTATTCAATGATCTCTAATTATTAAAGAAAACACACATTTTAAAGTCCTTGCTTCACTGAACCTTACCACTTCTGAAACTTCTTCCTCGGCTCTTATGACTTTATGTTTTAAATCACTTCTCAGTTTCCAGATAGGCTCCTCTTCTGCTTTTCATCCTGTAAATGCTGATGTTTCCCCAGAGACCTTTCCTTGGCCCTCTATTTTCACTCATCTCCCTGGTAATTTCACCTTTGCCGGAACTATACTGTGAACCTAGGACTTTGTATGACATCATGTTACTTCTATGAAGAAAGGCACAAATAGGGGGGAGTTCTGCTTTAAAACATAAGACCAAATGACCACTAGTTTTGAGATGATCTATTTCAAGGGTCTCTTAGTGCTTTTGGCATTTGGGGCTTGATAAGCCTTTGTTATGGGAGCTGTTGTGAATGCTTAGTAACACCACTGGTCTTTGAGTGCCAGGAATACCCCCAGCGTTGTGATAACTAAAATTGTCTCCACACATTGTCAAATGTCTCCTACAGGGCACAATTGCCCTTGGTTGAGAACCACTGATCAATCAAAGTGGCTAATAACAATAAGGAAAAGAGGAACGATTAGTTCATTGTACTGTTAGGTTCTAGAAATGAGCTCTAACTTCAAACTAATCTGATCCTGTTTTGAGTAGGATCATTATGTCTTGAAATCTGTACTTCTCCTAATCCCTACCACTCCCATTGACTTTGCTACTTAGCAGGGTGATTTGGCAATGTTTCCTAGAAATCCGCCCCCTCCTTTGTTCTGTTATTTACTTTCCCTGGAATATAGGTTGAACAGCAGTAACAGTGGTGGGAAACCTTAATTAACAACTTAGAATACAAGGTCCTTGTGGGGTAAGAAGTGGGGATTATTGATAGTGAACTGATCATGAAGGAAGGAAAATAAAATTTTTCAGGGGCACAATTCAAACTGCACCTAATTCACTTTCTGGCAAATTACTGAAACTTGCAATAGCTTGGTCTCTTTATGAGCTAAATTCAGCTAATATGAAAATAGAAATCACCTCAGTAAAATTTTGAACTTTTGTTACTTTTCATTTATACTCTTTTTATCTTAAGTAAAATTTAAGTTTTTCCACATTAGCAGGCTGTGTATATCCTCTAAGAATGTGCCCTTTTAGAACACCTTGGCAAAAGGACCTCTCTCTACCTGCTTTCAAGTTTGCTTCTTGGTTAAGCAGTCATTGAATGTAGGGACATGCCTATGACTGTTTTGGAAAGAACTGATGTCTTTAGAGTAAAAACCTGAACATGTGTAGATAGACGAGTTTGCTGATTTAGTTTGAATGGACCAAAACAAAATAAAATGCAAAACAAGAACAAAATAATCTCAGCCGAATATATTTTACATTAAAGAATCTTATAACTTGGATGCAAGAAAATCATTTTCCTTCCATGACTTGATGCCTAAGTACATTAACCAAGTCCGGAAGATAGGAGGAAGAGAAATATCAGACCCATTAGACCACAAAGTGAATGGCAACAATTATATCTTACTTGAAATCTGACTGAAATGTTACATTTTGTAAACCTCCAGGTAAGGGTGCTGTAGATATGGACAAAAGGGAAACATTCACTTTTGAAAAATAGTTTGAGCTTCCCATTTGTAAAGGATTTATGTTTTCTGAGGTTTCTTAAAGCAGCTCAGCTGCCATGGATGGCAGATAACCAGCTGATTAGAGAGAATTGGAGTTCAGTTTTTCTTTGTTTTTTTTTTTTCCTTTAGTGTCTGTAGTTCACCCTATTTTTGGAGTCACTGGCTTTTTCTTCCTCAAGAATTCAAGGCATGCAATTCTCCATTTCCATTCAACTATGAAACTGTTAACTGGGTAGTAGTGGAACAAGATTCCCTTAAATGATTCTGACATTCTTCAGAAGCAAGACCATTGATCACCTTTAATCTTAATGGAATGGAACTAATTTCTGAAGACCTAAAGTTTCCTCAACTGGAAAGGAAATAAATTATAAGAAACATCAACAAAACCCCACATACAGTAAACATAAGCTCCAGAGAGTAAAAGTCATGTCTTAACCAAATAGATGATCAGTTTCTGCATAAATTTCTCCCTGGAAAGATGGTGGAGGAGTAGGAGACCTGGATTTCGTCTGGTCTCAGGAATTCAGCTGAATAGGGATCAAACCATTCTGAACACCTACGAACTCAACAGGAGATTGAAGAGAAGAATAGTAACAACTATCTGAACAGAAAAGCGACCGCTTTCTGGAAGTCGGGCCACTTCTCCTCCAGCAGGAACCCAACAAGCAGCAGATCCGGGGAGATTCCCCTTCCTCCCTGGAGAGGAGCGGCGCGGGAGCGCACCGCAGGAATCTGCTGGGTTTGGAGACTCCACACGGGGTTGGGTGCCAGAGATAGAAATGCTCGGTCACAGGCCAGGTGAGCACGGAGTGTGGCCGGAGACCAGGGAGACGGGAGTGACTGCTTTTCTCTGGGGACACACTGAGGAGGGGGGCCCCAAGTTCTCAGCTCCTCCTGGTGGAGATTGGGAGGCCACCATTTTCACCCTGGTCCTCCAAAGCTGAACCGAGAGCTTGCAGGGAACAAAAGCTCCTAAGGGCAAACCCCAGCAAATTGCTTAGGCGGGACCGATAAGGGCGGGGCAATTCCGCCTCCGGCAAAGACCTTTGGGAACCACGGCAACAGGCCCCTCCCCCAGAAGATCAGCGCGAGCAGCCAGCAACCCAAGACCAAGTTTACCAATCAAGGAGAACGGGAGACCTCCAGCGCTAGGGGAATACTGCACATAGAATTCATGGCTTTTTTTTACCATGATTTATTAGTTTTTCAAGGTTAATTTTTTTAACTGTTTTTTTTTCTTTTTCTTTTTCCCTTATTCAACCAGCATCTTATCAATCCCTTTTTTAAAAAAACAATTTTTATTTTTCATTTTTAGAGTCATATTTTATCCCTTCATAGTAGTTACCTTTATTTTTGGCATATATAGATAAGTTGTTCTCTCTTTAAAATTTTGAGATACAGTTTCTTCTAACAGATCAAAATATACCCTAAATCACTAGTGTATGGCTTTGTTCTAGTCTCCTGCCTGATCACATTCTCTCCCTTTTTTTTTCTTTTTCTTTTTAAATCTTCTTCTTTCTTTTTTCAAACAACCTCTTATCTTATCAATTCCTTTTATAAAATCTTTTAAAATTTTCATCTTTACACTCATCTTCCATCCCTTCATTGTATCAACCCTTATTTAGTATATATAAGTCTTTCTTCCTTTAAAATATTAGGAGGCACTTTTTTCTAACAGACCAAAATACACCCAAAATCTAGTGTGTGGCACTGATCTATGCACTAGCCTGATCATGTTTGATCATATTCTGTTTTTTTTTTGTATTGTTCTGTTTTTGTTTTTATCTTTTTCTTTTTTTTTCTCTTTCTTTTTTCTTTCTTTCCCTTTCTTTTCCCCTGGTTTCAGGGCTTTTCTGATTTGTATAGAGTATATTTGCTGGGGACATTGTTAACCTGTTAACATTTTGTTCTCCCATTCATCTATTCTCCTCTGGACAGAATGACAAGATGAAAAAAATCACCTCAGCAAAAAGAACAAAAGGTAGTACCGTCAGCCAGGGACCTACTCAATATGGACATTAGTACGATGTCGGACCTAGAGTTCAGAGTCATGACTTTGAAGATACTAGCTGGGCTTGAAAAAAGCGTGGATGTTATTAGAGAAACCCTTTCTGAGGAAATAAAAGAAGTAAAATCTAACCAAGTCAAAATCAAAAAGGCTATTAATGAATTGCAATAAAAAATGGGGGCACTAACTGCTAGGATAAATGAGGCAGAGGAGAGAATCAGTGATATAGAAGATGAAATGATGGAAAATAAAGAGGCTGAGAAAAAGAGAGATAAAAAACTACAGGATCAGGAGGGCAGAATTCAAGAGAAAAGTGATACGATAAGATGAAATAACATTAGAATAATTGGGATCCCAGAAGAAGAAGAAAGAGAGAGAGGGGCAGAAGGTATATTGGAGCAAATAATAGCAGAGAACTTCCCTAATGTGAGGAAGGAAACAGGCATCAAAATCCAGGAGGCACAGAGAAGCCCTCTCAAAATCCATAAAAATAGGTCAACACCCCGACATCTAATAGTAAAACTTACGAGTCTCAGAGACAAAGAGAAAATCCTGAAAGAAGCTCGGGAGAAGAGATATGTAACCTACAATGGTAGAAATATTAGACTGGCAACAGACCTATCCACAGAGACCTGGCCGGCCAGAAAGGACTGGCATGATATCTTCAGAGCACTAAACGAGAAAAATAGGCAGCCAAGAATACTATATCCAGCTAGGCTGTCATTGAAAATTGAAGGAGAGATAAAAAGTTTCCAGGACAAACAAAAACTAAAGGAATTTGCAAACACGAAACCAGCCCTACAAGAAATATTGAAAGGGGTCCTCTAAGCAAAACAGAGCCTAAAAGCAGCATAGATCAGAAAGGAACACAGACAATATACAGTAACAGTCACCTTACAGGCAATACAATGGCACTAAATTCATACGTTTCAATAACTACCCTGAATGTAAATGGGCTAAATGCCCCAATCAAAAGACATAGGCTATCAGATTGGATTAAAAAACAAGACCCATCAATATGCTGTCTGCAAGAGACTCATTTTAGACCCAAAGACACCCCCAGATTGAAAGTGAGGGGGTGGAAAACCATTTACCATGCTGATGCACACCAAAAGAGAGCTAGGGTGGCAATCCTTATATCAGAAAAATTAGATTTTAAACCAAAGACTGTAATAAGAGATGAGGAAGGACACTATATCCTACTTAAAGGGTCTATCTAACAAGAAGATCTAACAATTGTAAATATCTATGCCCTGAACATGGGAGCAGCTAATTTTATAAGGAAATTAATAACAAAAGCAAAGAAACACATTGACAACAATACAATAATAGTGGGGGAGTTTAACACCCCCCTGACTGAAATGGACAGATCATCTAGGCAAAAGATCAACAGGAAATAAAGACTTTAAATGACACACTGGACCAAATGGACTTCACAGACATATTCAGAACATTCCATCCCAAAGCAATGGAACACACATTCTTCTCTAGTGCCCATGGAACATTCTCCAGAATTGATCACATCCTATGTCACAAATCAGGTCTCAACCAGTACCAAAAGATTGGGATTATACCTTGCATATTTTCAGACCACAATGCTTGGAAAGTAGAACTCAATCACAAGAGGAAAGTCGGAAAGAACTCAAATATATGTAGGCTATAGAGCATCCTACTAAAGAATGAATGGGTCAACCAGGAAATTAAAGAAGAATTAAAAAAATTCATGGAAAACAATGAAAATGAAAACACAACTGTTCAAAATCTTTGGGATACAGCAAAGGCAGTCCTGAGAGGAAAGTATATAGCAATACAAGCCTTTCTCAAGAAACAAGAAAGGTATCAAATACACAACCTAGCCCTACACATAAAGGAGCTGGAAAAAGAACAGCAAATAAAGCCTAAACCCAGCAGGAGAAGAGAAATAATAAAGATCAGAGCAGAAATCAATAAAATAGAAACCAAAAGAACAGTAGAACAGATCAATGAAACTAGGAGATGGTTCTTTGAAAGAATTAACAAGATTGATAAACCCCTGGCCAGACTTATTGAAAAGTAAAGAGAAATGTCCCAAATCAACAAAATCATGAATGAAAGAGGAGAGATCACAACCAACACCAAAGAAATACAAACAATTATAAGAACATATTATGAGCAACTCTATGCCAGCAAATTAGATAACCTGGAAGAAATGGGTGCATTCCTGGAGATCTATCAACTGCCAAAATTGAACCAGGAAGAAATAGAAATCCTGAACAGACCTATAACCACTAAGGAAATTGAAGCAGTCATCAAAAATCTCCCAACAAACAAAAGCCCAGGGCCAGATGTCTTCCCAGGGCAATTCTATCAGACATTTAAAGAAGAATTAATACCTATTCTCCTGAAACTGTTCCAAAAAAATAGAAATGGAAGGAAAACTTCCAAACTCATTTTATGAGGCCACCATTACCTTGATCCCAAAACCAGACAAAGACCCCATCAAAAAGGAGAATTACAGACCAATATCCTTGATGAACATGGATGCAAAAATTCTCACCAAACTACTAGCCAATAGGATCCAACAGTCCTTTAAAAGGATTATTCACCATGACCAAGTGGGATTTATCCCTGGGCTGCAAGGTTGGTTCAACATCCGCAAATCAATCAACGTGATACAATACATTAACAAAAGAAAGAACAAGAATCATGATCCTCTCAATAGATGCAGAAAAAGCATTTGACGAAGTACAGCATCCTTTCTTGATCAAAACTCTTCAGAGTATAGAGATAGAGGGTACATACCTCAATATCATAAAAGCCATCTATGAAAAACCTACAGCAAATATCATTCTCAATGGGGAAAGGCTGAGAGCCTTTCCCCTAAGGTCAGGAACGTGGCAGGGATGTCCACTATCACCACTGCTATTCAACATAGTATTAGAAGTCCTAGCCACGGCAATCAGACAACAAAAAGAAATCAAAGGCATCCAAATCGGCAAAGAGGAAGTCAAACTTTCACTCTTTGCAGATGATATGATACTTCATGTGGAAAACCCAAAAGACTCCACCCCAAAACTGCTAGAACTCATACAGGAATTCAGTAAAGTAGCAGGATATAAAATCAATGCACAGAAATCAGTGGCATTCCTATACACCAACAACAAGACAGAAGAGAGAGAAATTAAGGAGTTGATCCCATTTACAATTGCACCCAAAACCATAAGATACCTAGG
This sequence comes from Callorhinus ursinus, assembly GCF_003265705.2. Classification (NCBI taxonomy): domain Eukaryota; kingdom Metazoa; phylum Chordata; class Mammalia; order Carnivora; family Otariidae; genus Callorhinus; species Callorhinus ursinus. Next base: position 147,332,234 of record NW_027397066.1, on the reverse strand, counting down.
AATAAATTTAACCAAGGGGCAAAGGATCTGTACTCAGAAAACTATAAAATACTCATGAAAGAAATTGAGGAAGACACAACGAAATGGAAAAACGTTCCATGCTCATGGATTGGAAGAACAAACATTGTGAAGATGTCAATGCTACCTAGAGCAATCTGCACATTCAATGGAATCCCTATCAAAATACCATCCACTTTTTTCAAAGAAAGGGAACAAATAATCCTAAAATTTGTATGGAACCAGAAGAGACCCCGAATAGCCAGAGGAAGGTTGAAAAAGAAAAGCAAAGCTGGTGGCATCACAATTCCGGACTTCCAGCTCTATTACAAAGCTGTCATCATCAAGACAGTATGGTACTGGCACAAAAACAGACACATAGATCAATGGAACAGAATAGAGAGCCCAGAAATGGACCCTCAACTCTATGGTCAACTCATCTTTGACAAAGCAGGAAAGAATGTCCAATGGAATAAAGACAGTTTCTTCAACAAATGGTGTTTGGAAAATTGGACAGCCACATGCAGAAGAATGAAACTGGACCATTTTCTTACACCACACACAAAAATAAACTCCAAATGGTTGAAAGACCTAAACGTGAGACAGGAGTCCATCAAAATCCTAAAGGAGATCACAGGTAGCAACCTCTTAGACCTCAGCCGCAGCAACTTCTTCCTAGAAACATCGCCAAGGGCAAGGGAAGCCAGGGCAAAAATGAACTATTGGGATTTCCTCAAGATAAAAAGCTTTTGCACAGCAAAAGAAACAGTCCACAAAACCAAAAGACAACCGACAAAATGGGAGAAAATATTTGCAAATGACATATCAGATAAAGAGCTAGTATTCAAAATCTATAAAGAACTTATCAAACTCAACACCCAATGAACAAATATTCCAATCAAGAAATGGGCAGAAGACATGAACAGACATTTTTCCAAAGAAGACGTCCAAATGGCCAACAGACCCATGAAAAAGTGCTCAACATCTCTCCACATCAGGGAAATCCAAATGAAAACTTCACTTGAGATACCACCTCACACCAGTCAGAATGGCTAAAATTAACAAGTCAGGAAATGACTGATGTTGGCGGGGATGCGGAGAAAGGGGAACCCTCCTACACTGTTGGTGGGAATGCAAGCTGGTGCAACCACTCTGGAAAACAGTATGGAGGCTCCTCAAACAGTTGAAAATAGAGCTACCGTATGATCCAGCAATTGCACTACTGGGTATTTACCCCAAAGATACAAATGTAGGGATCCGAAGGGGTACATGCACCCCGATGCTTATAGCAGCAATGTCCACAATAGCCAAACTGTGGAAAGAGCCAAGATGTCCATTGACAGATGAATGGATAAGGAAGTTGTGGTATATATACACAATGGAATATTATGCAGCCATCAAAAGGAATGAGATCTTGCCGTTTGCTATGACATGGATGGAACTGGAGGGTGTTATGCTGAGTGAAATAAGTCAATCAGAGAAAGACATGTATCATATGACCTCACTGTTATGAGGAGTGAGTGAAATAAGTCAATCAGAGAAAGACATGTATCATATGACCTCACTGTTATGAGGAGTGAGTGAAATAAGTCAATCAGAGAAAGACATGTATCATATGACCTCACTGTTATGAGGAGTGAGTGAAATAAGTCAATCAGAGAAAGACATGTATCATATGACCTCACTGATATGAGGAATTCTTAATCTCAGGAAACAAACTGAGGGTTGCTGGAGTGGTGCGGGGGGTGGGAGGGATGGGGTGGCTGGGTGATAGACATTGGGGAGGGTATGTGCTATGGTGAGCGCTGTGAATTGTGCAAGACTGTTGAATGACAGATCTGTACTTCTGAAACAAATAAAGCAACATATGTTAAGAAAAAAGAAAAAGAAGAAGATAGCAGGAGGGGAAGAATAAAGGGGAGTAAGTCAGAGGGGGAGACGAACCATGGGAGACGATGGACCCTGAAAAACACACTGAGGGTTCTAGAGGGGAGGAGGGGGGGATGGGTTAGCCTGGTGACGGGTATTAAGGAGGGCACATTCTGCGTGGAGCACTGGGTGTTATGCACAAACAATGAATCATGGAACCCTACATAAAAAATTAATGATGTAATGTATGGTGATTAACATGACAATAAAAAAATTAAAAAAATAATTTCTCTCTGGAAAACTACTTAGAAATTCTTTTTATGTAGCACTCACTGAATTCAGCCTTAAAAAGACATCCTCTTTCCCGTCACTCTGTTTTCTAGGTCTATTTTATTTTTCGGATGAGCTCTTATGATCATCTGACTTACATTTTCATTTATGGTTATTCTATTTCTTTCCAACAGGATCAAAGTCTTATGAAAGCAGGGACTTTGTTTTTCTTTACTGCTACATAGAATAGTTCCTCCCACATGGTAAGTAGTTAATAACCATAACATGGAATTCCTAATTAGCAGGTCTATGTTTATCTTTTTAAGATATAATTCCGTTTCTCTTTTTTTTTTAAAGATTTTGTTTATTTATTTGACAGCGAGAGAGACAGCGAGAGCAGGAATACAAGCAGGGGGAGCAGGAGAGGGAGAAGCAGGTTTCCCGCTGAGCAGGGAGCCCGATGTGGGATTCGATCCTAGGACCCCAGGATCATGACCTGAGCCAAAGGCAGACGCTTAACGACTGAGCCACCCAGGCGCCCTAATTCTGTTTCTCTTGAGTTTGCCACTGGATCACTCAGCCTAGTATTACTACATTACTGCCCTTAGCAATTATAGGTGAATTTACCATCTTTAAAATTAGAGACAGAGGAATGCAAAATTCTGTACTCAAAGTAGAACTGTATTCAAACTATCCCTTTAAGATAGTTTAAGATTCAGTGGGATCCCCTCAAAATCTCTTATGGCTATTTATTCAATTATTAAAGCTACGGTCATGCTTCCAGAATTTCCAGCTTTTGAAATGTTACCCTTTTCTCTCTCATTATTGATGAGTTCCTTTGCATATAATAGAAAATCATCATTTCCCCCTTGCCTTCTCTTTTGAGGTGGAATAAATTTAGTTTAAATAAGGTAATGTATATGGAAATATTTTGAAAGGTGTGAGATATTCTGAAGTTTTAAGTTTTTCTGCAAAGGTGTTTCTGACTTAGCTGATTTTTGCATATTTGTTTTCAGGCAAATTATTATGACCTTATTATGTCTTTTTATTTGTCATTATCTCATCTTGTATTTTATTTAATTAATTTCTATCTTTTACATTAAGAAAAAACTAAGAATAACATATTTCCAGAACACACCTAGCATAAGAACCTTTCTCTGTTCTCTGCTGGATTTGGTTTTTTCTTTTTTTTTTTTTTAAAGATTTATTTATTTATTTAGGAGAACGAGAATGAGAGAGAGAGAGAGAGAGAGAGAGAGTACATGAGAGGGGGAGGGTCAGAGGGAGAAGCAGACTCCCCGCTGAGCAGGGACCCCGATGCGGGACTCGATCCCGGGACTCCAGGATCATGACCTGAGCCAAAGGCAGATGCTTAAATGACTGAGCCAACCAGGCACCCCGAGGATTCGGTTTTTTCTAATACCATTTACCTGACAATGAAGACATATACTAAATATGTACTCATGAAAATGTACTAGCATCAGCAGGAAATTTACAGTATCTGCCTATAGGTACTCACTTGGCTGGTTTTCCTTCTTAGGAGATAGTTTTCTTTTGATTTTGTCCTAGGGTTCAGAAGGAATGTAATTGTCACAGGCATTAGATGAGTATGGGTAATATCTCCAATCATGTTTCTGGAAGCTTTCCATAGCAAAAATCACTTTTATTTTATTTATTTATTTTTTAAATTTGAGTATAGTTGGCACACAGTGTTACATTAGTTTCAGGTGGACAAAATAGCGATTGACAAGTTTATACATGATGCTCTGTTCACTGCAAGGGTAAATACCATCTGTTACCATAAAACCTTATTACAATATCATTGACTATATTCCCTTTGCTGTGCCTTTCATTCCCATGACTTATTCATTCCATAACTGGGAGCCTGTGTCTCTCATTCCCCTTCACCGATTTTGCCCATCTCCCCAACCCCTCTCAAATAGATAAGAAGGATACACACACACACACACACACACACACACACACACACACACACAGAGGAATATTACACAGCCACAAAAAGATGAGATCAAGTCATTTGCAACAACATGGATAGACCTAGATCACTTTTTTTATAAGTAGCAAACAAGCACTTCATCTAAATGGTGAATCAGTAAATTATAAATATAATTTCTGTCTTAATGATTCTCAGTGGGGAGAGGCGTGAGAAAGGTGGTGAATTTTAGAACTCCCTGGAAATTTTTCCAACTAGGCAATCTTTCATTCATTCTCATATGGCTCTCAGATAACTCCACTAGGTGGCTGGGGTTAACAGAATAATGGCCCCCTGAAGATGTTCACATCTTAACTGTCAAGTCCTGTGAATGTGTTACCTGGCATGGCAAAATGAACTTTGCAAGATATGATTAATTTTAAGAAACTTGCGATGGGAAGATTATCTTGGCTTATCCAGGTGGGCCTAATGTAATCATGATTCCTTACAAAAGAGAGAGGGAGGCAGGAGAGCCGAAGCAAGAGAGACAAATTTGAAGATGCTACACTGCTGGCTTTAAAGATGGAAGAAGGAGCATGGGCAGGGGAATGCAGATTGTTTCTGGAAGCCTGAGTAGTCAAAGACGGAGATTCTTCCCTAGAGTCTCCAGAAGGAATGTAGCCTGCCAACTCATTTTGGACTTCTGATCACCAGAACTGCAAGGTAATAAATTTGTGTTGTTTTAAATGACCAAGTTTATGGTAATTTGTTACAGCAGTAAGAGGAAACTAATATAGTGGTGCTTACTGGCTCTGTGTGGCTTGGAAAAAATTCCTGATACGCCTTCTGCTCTTAATGAAATTCACTATTTTGATATTTTACTAAGAGCTATTCAAAATAATGTACTTTCTTAAGTTTAAGAATATTGACAAGGAAAAATGTTAGACCTAGGGTTTGTTTGAAAAGAAGTCTTAGCTGTTAAAAATTTAGAATATGTCCCTAATGGAATAATGTACTGAAACTTTACTTCTGTCTTCTGTACAACTCTACTAATGATGGAATTAAACTTATATCTTAAAATCAGTGTTGATTGTCCTGTGCATAAAATCTTAAAAAATATAGACGTGGTTTATATTGCTTAATGGAGGGACACCTGGGTGGCTCAGTTGGTTAAGCAACTGCCTTTGGCTCAGGTCATGATCCTGGAGTCCCAGGATCCAGTCCCACATCAGGCTCCCTGCTCAGCAGGGAGTCTGCTTCTCCCTCTGACCCTCCCCCCTCTCACGCTCTCTCTCTCTCTCATTCTGTCTCTCAAATAAATAAATAAAATCTTTATATTGCTTAATAGAAAATACTAAACAATTCCTAAAGGCATATTTATTACAGAAATTTAAAAAAAATCTTTCATTGTATAAAGAAGTAATAGACTATTTGCAAACTCTTTTGGTGATCTGATTTACCACAGATTCATTCACACCTAACTTTTCAGAAGTACATCCATAATTTGCCACAATACATGAGGAATTATGATATGTAAGTACTTAAGAGCATCAAAATATAATTCTTCTTAATACTCTATTCATTTATTAGGTGATTATGAAATAAATGTTCTCTCACATGCTAAGTATACACATGATTGCTAAGGGATACTTTTCAGCTTCTTTTGTCACCTGATGTTGTGATATGGCAAATGCAGTAAAGTTGACTTTTCCAAGGAAGAAGTTGGTCTGTATGAATGAACCAGCCCTCAAGGGGAAAGAGGGTTAGCTATACAGATCTCTCTGTAAAATAGAGCAGAAAATACATCATGAGAGGTGATCATTTTCACGGCCAGACTCCAAGGAAAATTAGTAGGGTGTTCTAAAGTCTAGGGGTGCCTGGATGGCTCAGTCATTAAGCATCTCCCTTCAGCTCAGTTCATGATCCCAGGGTCCTGGGATTGATCCCCGCATCGGGCTCCCTGCTCTGTGGGAAGCCTGCTTCTCCCTCTCCCATTCCCCTTGCTTTTGTTCCCTCTTTCACTGTCTCTCTCTCTCTCTGTTAAATAAACAAATAAAATCTTTAAAAAAATAAAGTCTACATATACTTCTATATGTAGTGGCTTTAAATGTCAGTTTTGTCAAAAATTATGCAGAAACATTCTTCATATAGTTGGTCCTTATTTCTGACCTCAATAAAAACCGAGAGCATACCATTTAATTATGATTCTGTGATGTCATTTCTATAGGAGACTAAAGTAGTGAGAATCCAGCTACGTAGATCCAGTGGGGGCAAAAAAAAAAAAAAAAAACCTGTTGTCACTTTTTGTACCCTTAAGAAATGGCACCTTGCAAGCATAAATGTACATTCTTTGAATATTTTGCAAGGTAAATATCATTATCCCTTATTTAACAGGTGAAGAAACTGACCCAAAGAGGCAGAGCTGGGATTTGAACCCAGATATATCTGACAATAAAGCCCATGCTCTTTCTAGACTTGATACATGGGAATCTATTAGGAAAAAGCAGGATAGTATGTTCCTTAAACTATTCTTATCAAATATCAGTTGGCTCAATTAATTTTGGGATAAGATGAATTGAAGCTGAATTCAAGTATTATGATAGTTTAAAAGGAGACCTAGGAATAAAAGAGACCTGGACTCTACTTACTCCATTGTATATTCTTCTGGGAGACAATTGACCAGCTAGGTTCTAGCTGAATTCAGCTCACCCCTAGAATATGATGATAAGATAAATACTTTCAATTTCTCTCATGAAGGGAACACGCAGTTGTTTAATCTAAAATCTGATTCTTATTACTGGGTATAACATAAGAAAGGTTTGACACACATAGTTTCATGTCAATTAGGCAGAGAATTTCATCTGCCAAAAGTCCCTTTTTCTGATTCTTGGAAGTATTTTAAAGAATGATCTGGAATATAAGGACTTTGGAATATAATCAGAAATTGTAACAATACTTGGATGGTCTACTGAGTCAAGTGATGACAATAAATAAAAGGTGGTAAATTGTGGGAAAATTATTTTTTACTTAGATTACCAAATACATACAATTTCCGCAAGTATAGTTGTACAACCATAATTATTCCTGAACTTTGAGTATTTCTCCAAGAGACTCAGCCATTGACTTTGAATGATAGTACAACTGGCATCCAGGACTGACCTTGATTTTTGTTTTATTTTTTAAAAATTTTTTATAAAGATTTTATTTATTTATTTGAGAGAGCGGGAGAGAGAGCACAAGCAGTGGGGAGAGGGAGAAGCATGCTCCCCACTAAGCAGGAAGCCCAATTCAGGGCTCGATTCCAGGACCCTGGGATCATGACCTGAGCTGAAGGTAGACGCTTAACTGAATGAGCCACCCAGGTGCCCCTTGATTTTTGTTTTAATTTTTTGTTTAATTGGATTGATGGAGTCATGGCTTTTTGATAAAGAGGTAGATGATAATTTGAATTCAAGTATCTAAGAATATCTACTAATATTTTCTAAAATGTAGCTGTACCATGTTGAAGGCCAGGTTCCTCTATGCTGAAGATTAGTGTTACTATTAATGCACTGCTAGGCATGAACATGGTGCTCGTTCCATTGTGCAACATTGCATGAGACAACATCCTCCCCAAATTTCCCATAATGCCTGGATCTGCCCCACATTAGATCCACCCACAGAATATCCACCTGTGAACCAAGAGTTTCTTTCCCCCCTACCTAATTCTAGGACTTCTTGGTCTTCAAATCTGTCCATCCTGAAGTGTAGTTTTCAGGATGGACACACCACCTCCCCCCACACAACAAAAATACGATTTTCACTTTGTAGTGTTCTCACTACACTTTGTGTTATCCACCCCCCAGCCCGAATGTAAACAAAACCTGCGATTTGTCTCTAACCAGTAGGCTATGGCAAAGGTGATGGATTGTCACACTGTGATTAGGTGGCTTTATAGGAGGCTTCGTCTTAGTAGACTTTAATTTTTTTTAAGATTTTATTTATTTATTTGAGAGAGAGAATGAGAGATAGAGAGGGAGCATGAGAGGGGGGAGGGTCAGAGGGAGAAGCAGACTCCCTGCCAAGCAGGGAGCCCGAAGCGGGACTCGATCCCACGATTCTAGGATCATGACCTAAGCCGAAGGCAGTCGCTTAACCAACTCAGCCACCCAGGTGCCCCGTCTTAGTAGACTTGAGAGAGATATTCCCAGCTGGCTTGATGAAGTGAATAACCGTGTTGAGAAAGCCAATATGGCAAGAAACTTTAGGCAGCTTCTAGGAACTGTGATCGCATTCAGCTGATGGCTACTAAAAAGCTGGGGCCTTAAGTTTTGCTGCGGGAAGGCAATGAATTCTGCCAGCTCCCTGAGTGAGCTTGGAAGCAGATTCCTCTCCAGTGAGCCCTCCAGATGGGAATCTAACCTGGCTGATACCTTGATGGCAGCCTTGTGAGACCCTGAGCATAGAACACCCAACTGAGCTGCACCCAGGCTCCTGATTCATGGAAACTGTAACATCATTAATGTGTGTCATTTTAAGCTGCTCAGTTTGTGGTGATTTGTTATGCAGCAATAAAAACCAATACAAAGTTTTCTTTTTTTAAATATCAAGACCTAGTATTCTTTAATGTCAGAGTTTTGGAATATCCTGGCATTTTTACTAACCCGTTCCTGCCTTTTAGTGAGGAAAGAGACACTGTATTGTGAAATAACCCCAGAGACTGGTTAATGTATGCCCAAAATAGGAACTTCAGCAATGCTGCCAGAGGCCTGGTATTTTTTCTAATACTTGTAGGTTAAAAGACAAGTGTCCAATGTTGTGCTGCATTGACTAGCTAAATAGGGTGAAACAGAACTTGCTTGTTAGGGCTCAGTTAGCATTCATTATTCAGAGGATTTTTGTTCTTTTCTTTTCTTTTTTTTTTTTTTTAGATCATGTGCTTCTAGCAGTTTGACTTGGTACATACTGTTGACAGGAATTTGACAGATTAATCTGAGAAAAACATTTAATTCAATCAACAGATATTTATAAGAAGTTGTGGACTTGGGTGGACAGAAAAGAAAAATAAACATACCATAGAGAAATCAGGAAGAAATGTAAGGCAAGAGGAATTGTATAGATTGCTTATTGCTAAGGTGCCTGCAATTTCGTTTGTGCTCTGTTGCACTCGTTTCTGATTATTTCCTCCGCTGCTTTTGGATTTTGCTAGATGGGTGCTCCAAATGTGAGGTACCACTGACAGGTGGACAGATGTAGGTTTATTCCCTTGCTGTCCCATTATTCTCCTCTCGAATTTCTGTTTCTCTAATTATACATTGTATATTTAGACTCAGCATTTTTTTATGAGAGTGGATTGGGATATACATGGAAGAGAAAATTAAGCAATCCCAATTTAAAGAAGAATAAAAATAAAAAATGTCCCCCCAACATATCTGGGAATAGAATGTATAGTCTTTATAGGCAGTCTATGTGATAGTCTATAGAAAAGTATTATGCCATTCATTGTATTTGTTTATCCTATTTTTCTAATCACTCAAAGATCAGAAAATCAAAGAATTATTTGGGGAGTTTTTAACAGTAGCTAAAAATAAAATTATTTACACTTTATTACAAATACACTTTCCCCAGTCCCACCTGCTTGACCTTAGATATATCATTTGATAGATCTCAGTCAGCTAATCCACAAATAAAGGCTTTGGAAACCTACTGCTGTAAAGTTGAATTTTGGTTGTATTTTGATCATAATGTGTAGCTCATATAGTTATTTGCAGTGAGAAGTCAGAGTACTTTTCATTGTGTCTGAGTCATGGCAGGTGCTCAGTAAATACACATAATATTCCTTTCCTTTTGCTTTCTCCTGCTTTTTACTCTAATTTTCTGTCTATGATTTGGTAGAGAGGCAGCAAAAACTAGAAACTGATTGAAAATAAATCAAGACTTCCCAAGAAGGAAGTGAGATTTTCTCATAATTGAGGAGTTGCATTTAATATCTCTATTTACAAATGGGTCTGTCTCTTCCCAAGCATGATAACCCATCATTATACATTCAGGCATTGATACCCATGCACGTAATTCCTGGGATTGTACATCACACCAAAGTCAATTGGGGCTTTTAACACACACATATGCCATGGTGAGTTCTCTTTATTTCTTAGGTTGTGGCAGTGACAGGATTCACTATTGCTTTACATTGTCCTGTTATTTATTGTCACAACAATAATAAGCATAAAGCCACTCTGTAATTATGTAGCAGAAGAGCTAAGAAAAAGGCATTGCATGAATACAAATTAGAATTCTCATACAAATTGTTTCCAACGGCAAGTGGCATCGGCCATTGATATATTCATCTTATTGCATTCTGCGTGCAGGATTGATTGTTAGTATCCGGACATCACTGATTTAATAGAGACATCCTTTCTGTATTATGAATCATTTACACAATTTTAACAAACTGCCAAGCACATTCAAATGTGTGGCCCAATGACATCTACCACACGATGCAGAATTATTTACTCTACCTGCCATGAATGTTGTGTGAAGACAGAATAATAAAATATAGTCCTTGTAATCTAGGAACATATGATTTAGGTCTGGGGGTGGAATAAGCCACATGTAGCCACAGTGTGCTCATGATACATAATGGCTAAATTGGTGGTTGAGACTAAATTCTGTTTGTGTTTGGAGGAGGTGAATTGATGATTTAAACAGAGCTGGAGTAACAGCGTTTTATGGAGAAGCAGACCCTTAAAAATGTGGTTTTCATGGGCAGAATGAAGTGCCAGTGAGCAAAATATTTCTGAATATGACTTCTGACATGGCTATGGCATATTTAAACGGGTGGCAATTTGTAGCAGTATAGGAATCTAGCGGCGATATAAAAATCTAGGGGGAAGGTAACTACCATCAGCAAAACTGGACAACTTTGGTGTATTGCAGGCGAGAGAAACTGAGCTGTTCCCTTGCTGCTAGCTGCAGATTGAAGGTGCCAGGTACACTCCCTGCTCTCACCCCCTTGTCTCTTCTAGTTCGACTTTTCAGAGACTATCTTTCAGAGACTACTCTGTAAAATTGCATACACCAGTCCTGCCCTAGACCTTGACCTAGTCCTTGGTCCTAGTACTTGGTACTTCTTGTTTACCTTGCACCACTCAATAGTTTTCCTAAGCTCTTATCACCATCACACACACACACACACACACACACACACACACACACACACACACACAGGCAAATGGTCTCCCCTCCTGGAATAGAGCTTCATAAGGACAAACAGTTTGGTTCACTGCGGTATAGAGCAGTGAAAAGCACCTATAATGACACCAAGTGCTCAAGCGTTATTTGATTAATGGATGGATACAGCAGGAAATTAAGAATCACTATCAAATTGCCCTTTAGTATAAAGGCCAGTAAGTTGAGGCAAAAATGACATGTCCAAGAATGTGGTGATTTGTAGGGACTGACACCGCCTTTGTTCAAGCTCCTCGGATAACTGAGACTTCGCCTTCGAACATCTGGGGCATCTGAACCCCAGAAGTGCCAGGCATACCGCTGTTTGCCCGGGCATGGCTGGTGTGATTACTGACGGGGGCGGGGGGGGGGGGTTCTGCCCGTCTGGCGGGGTAGATGGAATCACATGCTGTTCAGCGCTTCCGGGAATGGCAGAGGAGAATTTGGCAGGTGGTGTATGGCTGAAGTGAAATCTCTGGGCTCATTATTATCCCATTCAAATGTCCCTTCACTAATATGAGACGAGGCAACCAAACAAGCAAAAAGCCCACGGTTCTCTAACTGTTGCCAGCCCTGGAAAAAGGCAAAGGGTCTCTCTTTTTTTTCCTGAATGGTTACAATAGACGGACTCAGTCTGTAATGGGTTAAAGCTGCTGAAAGCCCATCTGTAAAAAGCTACAATTACTTAACATTTACCGACAGCAATTGTGACAAGGAGAACAATTTTCTTAAAGCTAATTCAGACAATCTTTGGAGTGGTCATTTGTAGCAGTAAATAGACTGTTGCTGAAGTAGAGAATTTAAAGGGAATTTTCCCTATCGTGGAGCTAAAGCAAGCATATTTTGAAACTTACTTGGGAAAGGAGGAAAAGAAATGTGGGAGACATATATCTTATTAAAAGGCATTCATTTCTCTGTTCTCAAACTAATGTGCCATGCCATTGCTTCACTACATAATGAGTGAAACATTGGTGCATAATTAGGCATCACCTTATGACAGCATGAGCCGTTAATCAAACAATAATTTTAAAGGTTGTCATGGAAGAAAGGTTCAGGTTTATTCTTGGATTTTTTTTTTAAGGTAGTACAAGCTGCTAGGTAGCGAAGCTCTGAAAAAAGAAACATCAAACCTTTAAATAACAGAATCTTTCCTTTAACTGAAATAATATGCCTATTCATCCTTAGAAGTTGTCATTTCTATTCAGAATTGCCTTCAAGAGTTTCTTTTGGGACTTTCATCACTGAAATTATTGTAGTCTACTGAAAAGAAACAATAAATGAAGTTAGGAACTTGAAGTTTTTGGTTAAACCTGGGTAAAAGTTTGGATATGTGAATTTCACGGCTTTGTCTTTCTCCCCCTTGTCATAACCCCACATGAAGATGAAACACATCAGTCATTTTTATACAGTATTAAAATAAGTTTCTAGGTTTAATCAATCAGTTAATTTCGTTTAAAAAAAACAAATGAGATGTAGCTGATTTAATTGTTTTGCAGCTTATTGGTTTAAAACTACTAAAAATGCTGCAGACTGGAGACGTTTCTTTAGCCATCTAGACTCCTTGAAAATTTTTATTCATTATGTCAATGTGGATGATTGCAATATCTATTTCATTCATGCCAATGAAACACCACTCTCATGTCAATCTCAAAACCTATTTTTTTAGTTCTCTGTCTTGTTGACTTTAAGAGTGGGACATCACTGCTCAATTGGGTTTTGAAGTCCTTCTGTGTTTGAAAGAAGCCCAGCTGGTCTGGTTGATATGGCCATTGAGCCATCTGGGCCCTACAAATCCATCAGCTCCTTGGGCTGTGCATATCAGTGCTATAATACCGCTCGCGCCAGAGGACAGATGATTTCTTCTGCAGTACGACTCTATTCCCCCAGGATGGTTAATGATCAAGTCATATCTTCAAAGAATATGCCATTTGTCAGTAGGAGGACAGGTGAGAGGAAACTTGGGAGCACTAAATGGAGAAAAATAAGTTTTATTTCTGTCAGTGATGAGATTGGTAGGCAATTCAGCAAATGAAACAAGAAAGGCTCAACTAAAAGTCCATGGGGTAGGGAAATCTGCCTGCACTGCTTTCTAGCAGCTACAGGCTCTAATTATGGCACCTTGAAAGCAACCCAGAAATTGACTGCAGCCTGCCATTATTAAATGACATGATAAGGGGGACTACTAAGATCTTTTTAAATGAAGGAAGATATATGAGGTAGGGGTTGTGAAGAAGGAGTAAATATGAATTTCCAGTAAGGTATGGATTGTAGCCAATTAATTCAGGCTATTAAAATTAAAATGAAATTAAAACTAAATAAAATTAAAACAATATCCTATCCTATTTTTACTATGTAAACTTTTGTACCTTTTAAAATTTGATTCATGGGCAAGTATTATTTGTTCATATGTATGTTTGAAAATATAAGTTATATTTTCAAAATAAAATACATTCAAATGTTTAAATCATGTATTTAAAATATGTAACTTATCACTTTTTCAATACCTAGTACTACTTCCTCTCTCAGGCCTGGATCTTTGGGATATTTTGGCTTCTCTCATCCCTAGTAAATCATAGCACCTAACATAAAGGTGAAATAATATACCCCTAAAGGCCCATTTATTTCACCATAGCCCTTTCTTAATTTTTACCTTATTTTTTAAGCCATCTTGCCTTAATAAACAGGAAATTTTTTAAAAAAGCTTCTTTTCACTTTTGTAATCTCTCGTGAGAAATATTAATAAGGGCAAGCACTTATATGCATACATATATGCATGAACACTGATAATAACAGGTGTATATTAATACTGTATTTCCTTTTGAGAGAAGGATGATTTAGCCTTCTGAAGAAAGTCAGATAAGGACTGAAAGTAGGACTGTGACTAATTCAGATGAGATTCTGGCGAACTGATTGCATCAGTCTATTGCTACCTCACACCTCTGAACTCTGCTAGAAAACCTCTCGCAACTGCTTAGCTGTGTAATTTTGAGTCTATCACAGAATTACCTATTCCAAATCCTTTCCTTTTCCGCCTTTTTGATAGGGCTGATGTTATCAATTCAATAGGTGTGTATAAAAGAGGAAAGTCCTCATGCTGTAAGAATAGACGCTCAAGATTGGGGCTGCATTATTTGTAGGCTCTATCTCCCCCTCCTCGCCACTTTCCTTTATCCTTCTAGCATTCTAAACGAGAAAGGGATAAATAAAAACTAGGTACACTTACCCCAATTTTTGTGAGTTAAGATTAGCCTTCACACTAGTTCATTCATTAAATTGTCACCAGAAAGAGTACAATATAGAAGGAAGGGAAAAAAGCAGTCTTCCTGCTATGGAAATTAAGGGGAAGTGTGTACTTAATGAGAAAAAAGAGCAGTACTTACACATTATTGTGATTTCAGAAAAAAAAGTACAGTGATGAGGCACAATGACTTTTTGAAGAGCCTTGTTATGCATGAACTGGAAAAAAAATGTCACAAGCATTTTTCAAGATAGAGCCCAAGATACAGGGTAATTGGCAGTTACAAATTAGTGATGATCAGCCAAAGTATGCCTTATTGCTAAGAAGCCATCTTATTTCAAACATCTCAAATCACTTGCACCACTCTTGAAATATAATCATCAAAGCTTTTCTGAATTGGACCTGCCATATTAGCTTTAGACCCACTCTCATAGACCCATCTTAAGAATTGCTGATATGCTGTTCATTTTCTGTCTCAATAAGATATGAATCAGACTGACATAAAAGATTTCAGATGGATGGGTTTAAAGAGACGATCAAATAAATGTAGAATTTTTAGGGAACTAGAATCATTTATGAATTTCTGGTTACCTAGAGGAGGAAATTCTTTGCAGACTTTTAATCTTTAATTTCTGTCTTCATTGAGCTTCACCAAAAGAGAAGATTTGGGATTTCAGTATACAAGGTCAATATAAAATCTACTATATGTTTATACATTAGCAGAAAAGATTGGGAAATAAGATAATGAAATTCTATTTACAATGACATCAAAGCATCAGATACTTAGGAATAAATTTAGTGAAAGATGTACATGATTTGTATGCTGAAAACTATGAAATGTTGCTTGTAAAAACTAAAGAGGACTTAAAGGAAGACACTATATTCAAGGCTTACTGTGGTTAAGAATCAATTATTCCCCAGTTGATTTATAGAGTCAATACAATCCCGATCAAAATACCACTAGGTTTTTCAAAAATATAGGTGTGTATTACATTCCTATTGTTACTGTAACAAATTACCACAAACTTAATGGCTTAAAATAAATTTATGATCTTGCAGTTCTGGAGGCCAGAAGTCTGAAATAAGTCCAATGGGGCTAAAATCAAGGTGGTGGCAGGGCTGGTTCCTTCTAGAGGGGCCAGGGGACATCCTGTTTCTTGTTCCCAGCTTTCTTTGGCTTGAGGCTACATCGTTTCAATCTCTGTCCCATTGTCACATTGCCTTTTTCTCTTCTGAGGTCAAATCTCCTCTACTCCCCTCTTATAAGGACACTTGTGATTGTATTTGTGGCCCACTGGGATAATCCATGATAATCTTTCTACTCAAGATCCTTAACTTAATCATATCTGCAAAGTCTCTTTTATTTTTTAAAGATTTTTATTTATTCATTTGACAGAAAGAGAGACAACGAGAGAGGGAACATAAGCAGGGGTAGTGGGAGAGGGAGAAGCAGGCTTCCCGCTGAGCAAGGACTCCATCCCAGGACCATGGGATCATGACCTGAGCCGAAGGCAGAGGCTTAATGACTGAGCCACCCAGGTGCCCCTCTGCAAAGTCTCTTTTGCCATATAAGGTAACATTCCCAGGTTCAGGGATTGAGATCTGATTTTTTTTTTTTTAAGTAGGCTCTTTGCCCAGCATAAAGCCCAACCCGGGGGCCTAAACCCATGACCATGAGATCAAGGCCTGATCTGAGATCAAGAGCCGATGCCCAACCAACTGAGCCACCTGGATACCCTGAGATCTGAGTATTTTTGATGACCATTGTTTACCATGGAAAAATATAAAATTCTAAAATTTACATAGAAATGCAAAGAATCTGAAGCAGAAAAGACAATCTTGAAGAGCTAAATGGGAGGATTTACACTACTTGGTTTCGAGATAAGACTATAGAACTATAGTAATTAAGTCAGTGGTTTTGGTGTAAGGAGAGATAAATAGGCTAATGAAACTAGGGAAATAACAGTTTCCTGAATTTCTCAGTGTTGTAAAAAAGCCCTAGCTTCCTGAATCATATATTCAATAAAGTTAGAGAAAATGTTTCCTTTCCCTTCTCCTAGACACATTTTCACATACCATAAGAATTAGATCGGTAGCTATTTCTAAAAAACTTATCATCCCAAAAGCAAAATGGTTACATCCCTGGATAAGCACCTAGATTAGTTCCAAAGGTTCTAGGGAGACTAAAATATTATATTCCTAGGTATTTACACTTAAAATAATCCAAATAAGTGCTGCATAAGTGGTACTGAATATACTTAAATAAAAAGTGATTCTTTTGCCCAAAGAGTCTGAACTCCCTCTCCCCATCTCTTAGCCTATCCAATGTTGATGATCAAACCTGAATGTGTTTAAAATTCACTCAGAAATTCTTACCCTATCAAAATTTATATGCAGTAGGTCTGGGAAGGGCCCAGAAATCTTTTTAACAAATACCCCAAGAGTTTCTGAAGCAGGTGGTTTAAGGACCACTCTGAATATGGTCATAGCAAAATGTTCTTTTCACCAGAGAAAATGATGATTCAAAGTACTTGGTGAAAGAGAGAAGATACACACACACACACACACACACACACACACACACACACACACACACATATACACATTATGGAAGTAAAATGAACATTGGTTTAATTATGTGAAGTTATTATAAATTAGTAAGATAAATGTATAAATAGAAAAAAAACAGGCTAGGGAATGCACGATCAATTTCCAAAGAAGAAATATAAATGGTGCATTAAGCTGTAAGAAGATATTCAACAACATTATAATAAAAGCTTTGCAAATTTTAAAAAAGAGAGAGACAGCAACTTACAAATCATCACAAAGGAAAAAAGTCTCCCATGGAAGTCCATTAACAATGTGAGAGAAATAAAGTGGGGTACAGAAAAAGGTTTAAAATGGACTAAAATATTTCTAATATTAGTCTACTGATTAAAGCTCCCAATGAGGGGGGCACCTGGGTGGCTCCATAGGTTGAGCCACTAACTCTTGATTTTGGCTCATTGATCTCATGGCTCATGGGACAGAGCCCCATGTAGGGCTCCGTGCTCAGCCCTAAGAAGGGAGCCTGCTTGAGAGATTCTCTCCCTCTACCCCCACTTGTTCCGGTATGCTCTCTCTCAAATAAATAAATAAATATTAAAAAAAAATAAAGTTCCCAATGGGGAGGGCCTAGTGACAATATCACAAGGAACAGTTCATTATCATATTACTGAACTCCTTTAAAGAATAGCTGCCATTTTATAAATACCATTAAATGGTTATTTACTAGTGACAGGGGAACTCTATTACTTTTTCTCTCTCTTTCTTCCAGCTATCATCATTTATCTTTTCTTATTTAATCCTTACAAAAGGCATATGTGATACTCTATCTTCAGTTTTCAGATGGGGAAACTAGATAAAAGGCAGAGCCATTTTGAATGTTTGACTAAATCGCTTGAGTTCTTAAATCCCATCCACATTATTACTTATAACAATATTTAGAGGAATAGCTTTTTAATAGGAAACTGGATTGGTTAGATCTTGTGTGACAATTAGAAAAAAAATTCTGTTACTCAAATTGAGCATAGCCAATGGGTAGCACATTTTCTTAGGCAAAATGAAGAGCATTTGGTAAGTGGTCTAGTTTAGAAGTGCTCAGGGTAAATGTGGTGAAGTAAGTGGGTGACAGATCATGAAGGTGGCATGGGGCTGGGTTGTAGACAGATGTTTATACTCCCTGGGGTAAGGAATTTCAGAAATCCTTGAAGATGTGACATAATGCGAGATTTGGGAGGGTGAATTCGATAATGCTCTCCAACATGGGGTGGATTGCCATGATCAGAAATTAGAGGGGAGGTGTCAGTTTTGAGGCAGATATCTCATTTAGGAGAGAAATAATAAACTCAGATTTTAGTAGGTTATACCAAAATTCTCAGAACCTTAGAAAAGTTCTAGTCCCTGTGACTTTGATAAAAGCTTTTTCACTTCAATTTCAAGTTACTGAATGTCTTACTTAGAAAAACCCACTGTTATTTGTTGTTTTCCCGAGATCCTCTTGGGCAAATTTTTTACTTGCGTAAACAAGAGTTCACACCAGGTGGTGATGTCAAGGTTTGGAAGGAATTTCATATGTGTGGAAAGAAATTGTGCACAGTTGCTCAATCCAACTACCTTTCAGGCCATTTTAATTTCTTTTGGAAATGCCTATCTCTGAGTTTTCAAAACTGCCACTTCCTGTGAATATATGAGCTTTTTCCCCTTTGGTCTGATATTACAGCTAAGCTTCGCAGAATTTTATTAAAAAATACAGCAAAGTCAGCAAAATAGTGTTCTATTGCTTCTGTTAATGCCAATATTGTATACACACTTAGAATTATTTTAGTCTCAGAACATTGGAGTTTAGCTGTCTCATTAGACAATTATCTATGGCAAGATTAAAAATCTCAGTCTTGTTAGTGTGATGATACAATTTAGTGCTCAAAATGGTCCTGGATGCTAGTAATTACAACAAGATCAATAGTTCTACTTAGCTTACTTTGGAAATGACATGGACTTTATTCATGGAAACTATTTGCTACATCTTCATGGTGCCAGAACGAATGGTCTCTTCTGTATAAAAGTCAATTAAATTTTATTTGCATTAAGATAAGTGCAGCATTTACTGACTTGGCCACTTCTGCTTTTCTAGCAGTTGTTTGGTCCGCACGCATCCTTGACTTTTCTTAGTAGGATTAGATAATTTCGTAAATGCAGTTTATCAAGTATAAGTAGTTCTTTACCCGATACAGTGGTCTGAACATTTAAGTACACTTAGATTTTTATTTACTGTTTTTGATGATTGAAACTGAAAACCTCAATGATAAAGAATAAGAGCAACAGCTATCATTTATTGAGCAACTAATATGTACGGGTACTATGCTGGATCCTTTTTTTCTATAAAATTCATTTATTCCTCATTATAATCTTATGAGTATATATTATGCCTGGAAGAAACTAAGCATCAGAGAGGCTAAATAATAGAGTAAGAAGTCACCTAGGCTGCAGGAGAGAAGTTGGGATTTGAATCTACATTGCTCTAACTCCAAAGCTCAATGATCCTTCTTCACATGATATTGTTTCCCATAATAGTATCATTGAAAATCTCAGCAATCCTATTTTATTATTAAAAAAAATACAAAGGCTTAGTGTAGCGTAAATCTTCTCTTTTTATTTGTAAGATGAATCACATCATGTCAAGGAGAAGCTAAATGTAATGTAAAGACGAGAGCAAAATGGAGCTTTAGCTCCCTCTTTTTTAAGCAGGTAACTCAAATCTCTATTTCTTGCTCTGACGTTTCTCTGAAGCCACTGGCCATGTGTCCTTCAAGGGTTTTCTAGCTCCTCAAACTCAAAATGTCACTAACTGAGCTCATTATCTTTCCTCTCATGTTTCTTTATTTCTTGATTCCTCTCTGCCAGCAGCTCCACGGTCTTTGAGCCATGCAGGCTTAAATACTGGTGACAGTTCTGAGTCCTTCCCCTTCCTTCCACCTGACATTTCTCAATTGCCAGGTCCTGTTGACTCCTCTTTCAAAACGTCCCTTCTCTGATTTCACCGCTACTACTTTAGTGCAGCTGGTTTTATTCCTTCCTGAAATATAGATAGATAGATAGATAGATAGATAGATAGATAGATAGATAGATAGATAGATATTTTTATAACTTAAAAAATATATGTTTATAATATTTTTGAAGATTTTATTTTATTCATTTGAGAGAGAGAGACACAGAGATAACAACAGAGAGCAGAAGCGAGCACGAACCGGGAGAAGAGGGAGAAGCAGGCTCCCCCGAGGTGGGACTCGATCCCAGGACCCCGGGATCATGACCTGAGACGAACAGAAGCGAGCACGGGCTGGGAGGAGAGGGAGAAGCAGGCTCCCCGCCCAGCAGGGAGCCTGACGCGGGGCTCGATCCCAGGACCCCAAGATCATGACCCGAGCCAAAGGCAGACGCTTAACCGACTGAGCCACCCAGGCGTCCATATGTATATATATTTACCTCAAATTAGTACAGTTCCACAGCAATGTTTCTGAATATTACATATATATATATATATATATATATATATATATATATATAAAATAGGGTTGTCAGATAAATTGCAGGCTTCCCAGTTATATTTGAATTTAATAGTTGCATGGGACCCGCTTATAGTAAAAAGAAATGGGAAGAAACAGAAATTTTGTTTACCTGAAATTCAAATGTGACTGGGCTTCCTGTGTTTTTATTAGCTAATTCTGGCAAGCCTTTTATAGTTTTGAATATAAACTCTTTAATCATCTGATCAATAGGGCGCCTGGGTGGCTCAGTTGGTTAAGCGACTGCCTTTGGCTCAGGTCATGATCCCGGAGTCCCGGGATTGAGCCCCACATCGGGCTCCCTGCTCAGCAGGGAGTCTGCTTCTCCCTCTGACCCTTCCCCCTCTCATGTGCTCTCTCTCTCTCTCTCTCTCATTCTCTCTCTCTCGAATAAATAAATAAATAAAATCTTTAAAAAAAATCATCTGACCAATAAATGAGCCCAGCCAATGGCTCCAGTTTTATTCATCACTTCTGTTCGTCCTACAGTCCAACCTTCAGTCTGATGGTACTACTTACTGGTCCCACACATGAGTTCTTCTACTGAGATAGACTGAAAATCTGTGTTTCTCCCTAAATACATGTGTTGAAAGGTAGTCCCCGGTGTGATGATGTTTGGAAGAGGGCTTTTGGGAGGTGATTAGGTCATGAGAGAGGAGCTAGAGGTTTGGGGAGGAAGTTACCCAGCTTTGACATTTGAGAAGCTTGCAGGAATAGTGAAGATCTGGAGGTTGTGGACATGGATTTTCATGGTTACCAAGCCTGTACTTTATGTCCCTTCCTTGTGTACCTTGGTATATCAAACAGGGGTGTTTTGTGAAAACATCGGGCCTCAGGGATGTATTTTCATTCATTTTTCTATCAGTTGATATTGAGTATTCTGGCAACTGTCAGGCCCATTGCTTCTTATTTCAACAGATAAATTCTGGTTGTTTCTGGTCTGACACAATTAATAGATTGAAAGACAGCCCAGTTTAGCTCTTTATAGACAAATTTTATACAGGTTCAAGATTCTTTAGCTCTGATTTATTAACTACTTTCAAGAACATATATGCAAGCCGTATGATGTTGGAAAAGCAATGCCTAGGAACATAATTCTGTGTTCTTTTAGCCCCATCAATATGTAAATCGTCAAGTAGAATACAAATGCCCCACAAGCAAAATAGTCAGAATGACATTCCCACCATTACATATGGATGAAGCCATGGCTGATAAATTCCTTCTCCAAATATGCTCTCTTGCTGCATTATTTATGGACTTTGAAAATGCAGGTTGACTCCTGCTGTAATTCTTTGGCACTATTCTCTTCCTAGTGGGATCTGTGAGCTGTAACCTGATCCTTGGATGGAAAGCATTTATCCTCTCCTTGACAGCAAAATTGTTACTCTAGACCAGCGACGATTGCATTTTTTCTTTTTTTAAAAAAATTTGAGTCTTTACAACTGTAGAAGTTGAAAGGACAATTGAAGATTTCCGTGCTTTGGTTGCCTTTATCTATCTAGAAAAATATTTAATATGCTTCCACATGGTCCTTCTTAATTAAATTGAAACTTGGGATTTTTAAAGCATGTTGCATTATCTGAACATTCAAATAAATATTCTCAGTATTATTTAGTTCAAGGACTTTTCCCCCAAGTTTCCTTTTCTTTCTTTCTTTTTTTTTTTCATTCTGTTAGAGCTATTAAAAGCATCCACAGAGACAGCAAAACTTGTTAAGCAAATCTAATGTAGAGTACAGATTTTTTTCAGGGAGCCACAAAAGGGAAAAGGCCTTTTTGCAACATGGACACGGAATTGCATAAAGTACTTCAAATAAGTGAAATATAGTTTTCAGGGCAGGAGGGCTCATCTAGAAAATATTCCAAAATTTCACTTGGGAAACTTCTTTTTGCCTAAAATCTGAAAATTTTCTTATAATAACTGTACAAATTAAAATAAGCTCAGGGACTGAAAGAATATGCTCAAGCCAAAGAACTGTTTAATAAGCTGTGTAACAAGCAGAGGTAGGGAGAGTAGAGGCACCAGAGGACTAGGAAGAGAAACTGTCTTCCTTTTCTTCTTTTCCAAAATCTCTATCATTCCATCGGCCCCAGCTTTTTAATGAGCTCTTGTGTTTCCTCATTCTATCTGCTCCTATCTGCCACTATGTTACACTGGAATGCTGCTTGTTAGTATCTGCCTGAATGCTTTTGATTTTTCTTCTTTTCCCTCTGAGGTCGTCACCAAAACAGAACTCTAAAATATGCCCTTGAAATGTGCTGCCTTTTCTCTTTTCTACACAACTATTTCCTATACTTTTTTTTTTTGGTGTTTGTTTTGTTTGGTGGCTTTTTGAGCAGATGTGTTTGTTGGGAGAGTCTGCCTTTGGTCTGAAGATCACCCTCATCTTCTTTGCTTGATGTGTTCTGGATGATTATGGAGAGATGTGTTGAAACAGTCCATGAACTC
Source organism: Callorhinus ursinus (assembly GCF_003265705.2). Lineage (NCBI taxonomy): Eukaryota > Metazoa > Chordata > Mammalia > Carnivora > Otariidae > Callorhinus > Callorhinus ursinus. The sequence continues at coordinate 147,309,169 of NW_027397066.1, read as the reverse complement.
AGCTGAGTGGCGTTGGGGAAGATGGAACAGGTAAAATGGAAACAGCTATTTGGGCAGCAAGTGAATATGCAAAATTGTCAACATCCAACTCACCCACAGGCTGTATTAGAAATCCATCACTTTTTATTACCCACTTACTTTTTTAGTGCTACTGATATCTTATGTTGTGATCAAGGTTTTATAATATGAGCTAATTTTAGAACAAGTAAAAAGCATATGACTAGCCTCCTTCAGCTCATGGGGAATCATTTAATAAATGATAATGGGGCAGAATACCCAATTTGGATGAGTAAGCAGTCAATTCCACAAAAGCTACTTACTAAACAAGGACTCAGGTAATAGGGAGTTTTGGATTCTTATGGCAATTCTCCCCCAAGAAATTCCATTTATTCAGATGCTGAAGGACTATTTAAACATGAAACTGAACTTTTCTTTTCCAATATACTACTTTAAAAAAGTCAAGTCTTAGAAATATTGTATAACTCATTCTATATTTTGGGAACATTAATTTTCTGTAAGTCACGATAGTTGATCTTTCTGCATTGTCTACCTGATGTAAATGTATTTCTATTTGTATTGCTGACTTCATTTTCTTCTTAATTGCCCCATTTGCACATCCTCCTGAATCAAAGTTTACCACTATATGATGCATAGTTGAAAACCCAGCTGCTGTTGCCATGGTTCAGCGCTCAAGGGAACCATGGGAGTAATACATGCCTGGATCTCTAGAACAGTAATGTGTTCCCTGAGGATCATCTTTTTCTCAAATACTTGTTCTTTGGTGAATGAAAACTGAAAACTGTCTTCACGAAGTCCTTCTTGAGATTCCCAATAACTCTTCTTTAGAACATAAACTTACTTCGAGATCACAGATGTTAAGTTTTGTTGAGTTAACCTTCAGTAGCCTATACAAGACAAAACTATCTCTAAGTTTATTTTTTATGACCTTATATTAAAAAAGGGATATAGGTAAGAGAATTTGGAAAATAGAAAGAGGCATATAGAAGAAAATCATATCTGGCTCTATTGTTCAGAAAGAACCAATATTCCCATTTTGATTTATTTCCTTCCAGGTACACGTATACAAATAGTATACAAACTATACTTTTTGATTTAAGAGTTGAGCATTTACCCATTTAATAGTAATTCTTTTTTTTTTTAAGATTTTATTTATTTATTTGACAGAGAGAGAGAGCACAAGCAGGGGGAAGGGCAGGCAGAGGGAGAAGCAGACTCCCTGCTGAGCAAGGAGCCTGATGCGGGACTCGATCCCAGGACCCTGGGATCATGACCTGAGCCAAAGGCAGACGCTTAACCGCCCGAGCCACCCAGGCGTCCCGATTTAATAGTAATTCTTAAAAAGGATCATTTTAAGAATTGCTTATTATGTATTGTAAAGTTATATAAAATTTATTTCACTATTCTTACATTTATTTTTAAAATGTATTTTTTTGCTATTAGAAGTAACTGCACAATGCACACTACTATGTAACTGATTTTGGCTGATTATTTCCTTAAGATAGATTTCTGGTATGAAAATTAGAACACAAACACATATCCCTTCTCCCCCCATGTATATTTTCAAGTGGTTTTTCAAAAAAATATTTTAATAATTGACAATTAAGTTATTTTCTTTCATTTGTCCAGAAAAAATAGTATCTTGTTTGAAATTGCTTGTCTTTGATTATTAGCAACATTGAACAGTCTTGATTTATTAGTCATTTCAAAAAGGGCATTTTCTGTTAGTGTAGCTTATGTTTTTAAAATAATGAAATACTGATCACAACTCTCAGGTCTTCATTTTAGGGCTATGCAAAAGAGTTCACATGCATTATGTTTCGTAGAAAAACTAAGCCTCTTATTTAAGGACAGCTATTTCTCTGATTCTAGAAGTCGGGTGAGCTCACCCTTCTCATTAAAGGCATTTGTCAAGTGCCAATGCATATCCATGCTTAGTGCTAAACAAGCTCAAAAGATGCAGTTTCCTCACTGGAAGCATTTGAGATGATGAATGTGAAAGCTTCAGAATGATGTTTACAAGGTAATTATTTGCCTACTTATTCTTATGTAACTGTCTTAAGAAACTTCAACAATAGAAAAACTGGAATTTGTAAAATAAATTACAATGCAGTGACTTCCAAACTGGTGTCCTCCATTCTACTCTATGACCTAAGGCATTTAAATATCTGAAAGAGATAGAAAATGAAATGGTTTCAAGTCCTCTTTTGATCATTCGTGAAAAGATAAATATAAAACAGGGACCTTTTACTATCAGAAAACACCAGATATGGCTGAATTTTCTAGGTCCTAGACTTGATATATTCCTTGCCTCATAATCCCTGATTACTTATAAATGTAAACTTTAACAGTCTTTTAGTTTTTGTTTGTTTTCATTTATGGCATATGTACCCCTTTACTGTCTTTCATTTTTAAGTCACTTAGCTGTAATAACTTTTTCTTCTTTTGGATCACGCCTCTGTCTCCCAGCAGAGCAGTGCTCTGTGCTTGGTCACTGGTGACTGACTAATGAGCTACTCAAGGAAACCATGTGGGTAATTCCTTTTTGGTAGCAATTATATCACTGGCAGCTGTCAAATGGCAGAACTGAGAGTTTCTTATTTAAGCAAAGAGGAAACATTAAGTTGTGAAACTCTTCTAATATGCTTTACTAGATATTTACCTACCTTACTGGGAAAGATCATGTTTCTGATCTTTGAATCCTCCAAATACTTGGAGGAAAGTGTAACTATAGATGCTACTTTTGTTGAGCTTTTTGACTGAGTCGGACGGATAACTTTCATCCAAGTTGATTTTTCCTTTTCTGCAAGAGCTAACTGTGGTATTATCAGCAGTACCTATTCTCTCTCTCGTGTAGGAGCGTTTCTCTATGACTGCTTAGCCATGATTCAAGTCACAAGATACATTCAGAATGTCCTGTTGAGGAAAATTCCATAATTGGAATTCAACCCGAGAGAGCGCTAATAAGGAGCATGGGGAGGAAGGGCAGGGGCAGAGCAGATTAGGAGAGATGAAGCAGTCTGGGAAGATTCCGGTGGCAATCTCATGTCTTTTCATCTCACCGTTTCCTTTTTCAAATTTGACATAATCGTTTTCCTTTGGCATGGTGGTTATTATATTTTTTTTTGGTCTCCCTTTGCTGGTGATTATTTAATAGCTTTTAAAATAAAATCTATGTGAAATGGCATGAAGCCAGTTTCATTAATAGAAGAATATTTATGCAGCTCAGGCCCCCAAAGACTGAATATTTGAATTTGTAAACTCCCTGTATTTTACTTTTCTCTCATGTACTTCCGCAGTTGAATGAGCAGAAGCATTATTGATGTTCAAATAAGGCTTTCCAGGCTACTAAGAGTAGATCTGTAAAATAAGAATGCTTCAGTTTTGCTCTTCAATATGGTAAGTAGATTTTTTTACATTTTATAAACTACTTGAGGACATGGAAGACTTTTTTTTAATTGGAAAAGAAGATAAGATCAGTGACTATTTACCCTCTCATTGCTCAGGCATAGTTCCCAGTCTCTGGTCTCGTACTCACACTTAAAGATACATCACTTTACACTTGATAGGTTGATCAGATTGAAAATCCCCAAGTGTTTCCTGATAAACAGGAGCAGTGGAAGAGCATATAGACAATGAATAAACTTAGGAAGAAGAAAGGTTTTCCATCATTAGTTTATCTCAAATGACACCCAGCCTACAATTTTCTGGATTCTGATTTTGAATTTTGAATATAATACTGGTTATATTCAACTAAAAGTTGGTTACCAAATGGTGTTTATAATAAAATTCTCTGCCTACATGTGAAAGTAAATGTGTAGAACTGTACTACAATCCCACCATGAAGCTTCCTTTAATTCAGAGTCAAGGTTGGTAAAATAATCTGTGAGATTTAATAAGAGATCTAGCTATAGGTTCTTCAAATAGTACTACATAATTTTTCCTTTCTAAAAAGTAGGTTATTTGAGAACAGGCTATAGAGGGGACAACATGATTCTAGAAGCCTGCCTATTCCTAACTTGCCTAGCCAGAGCCTATCTATTTTTCCCCTAGATTTTTATTTTTTTTAATTTTTTTGTTCTAAAGTTAAGACTTTATTTAAAAAGACTTTTAAAAAAGTATGTATAATTTTTAAAAATTCTTTATAAATTCAATTTAGGTAACATACACTGTATTATTAGTTACCAGGGTAGAATTTAGCGATTCATCAGTTGCATTTAATACCCAGTGCTCATTACATCAAGTGCCCTCCCTCCTTAATGCCCATCACCCAATTACCCCTTGCCCCCACCCACCTCCTCTCCAGCAACCTTCAGTTTGTTTCCCAGAGTTCAGCATCTCTTATGGTTTGCCTCCTTCTCTATTTTTTTTAAAGATGTTATTTATTTATTTATTTGGGAGAGAGCGCACACACAAGCTGGGGGAGGAGTGGAGGGGGAGGGAGAGGGTGGGGAAAGATTCTCACTCAGTGTGGAGCCCATCATGGGGCTTGATCCTACCACCCAGTGATCATAACCTGAGTTGAAACCAAGAGTCGGGTGCCTGACTGAGCCATCTAGGGGCCCCTAGTCTTCCCTTTAGATTTTTAATTTTAAAACCACTTTGCTTCTGCCATAAGCAGTGAAGAGCCCAACCAGGAAAGTGCTCCCTGTTTCTGTTTTCTCTTGATCCACATCTTTTTGAGCTTCATTTTCTTATTCTCATCTTTCCTGTCTTTTACACTGACTTCTGATGTTGGTCACTGCATTTAGGGAGCTGCTTAGGTGACTTTGTCTATTTTCTCACTTCTGTGGGCTCCTCTAGCACCACTGATTCTCCTGGACCCTGGGGAGGTATGAGAGGTGCTCCTTCCCCTTCCCTATGCAGACCCACATTGGGGTTGGAAGAAGGGTAAGACCACCTCGGAAGAGAGCAGTCACACCATCCAGCAGTGAGTGGAGTTGTCTACTGCAGTAGACAGATCAGCAGTGATCAGTGTCTTTGACTGTGGAGGTAGCCAGGAAGGAGCAGGCTGAGGTAGGTTATTTCTGGGAAAGCTGTGGGGATGCAGGGCGTCAATGCTTTCAAGAGGAGAAAACCACTCTATTCATCAGGAAGGGGGTCATCACAGCACAATTAGCATTTTAGGAGTAAGGCCCTAGAGGGTAGATGAAATTGCGGACTACAGTCTTAGTGATAAGAGACGTGTCTCCTAGCATGACTACCAGCTTTGCATCCATGAGGACATATGATTGGATCTTTCATGGGGTCATTGTGCCCAAAGGGTCCAGACTGTTTATGTGGATCCAGTAGGTAATATGCCAAAGGATCTGTTACTTCCAGTTAGAAGAATTTAACTGTTTCCATTTCATTGGCCAGAATAATCCATTGGCCATACCTCCCTTGAAAAGGGCAGGGAGTTTCATCCTCCAAGTATCCAGCAGCAGAAGAGAACTGTTAGTGAACCTTGGTAATTTCTGACACATCTACTCTATTACCTGTGCAAGTGAAATTTCTGTATGGATCTAAGCTAACGGGGGAGTTCAGGGACATTTTGCTTTTACATTCTGCTCATTCCTCTTCCTGTGGTTATAAGGCAAGAAGGTAGATAAGGGGGGAGAAATAAAGTAAATAGCTACATTACAGACACAATTTTACTGCAGTGGGTTGAGTGTCCCCGATGAACCGGTTATATGTATAATAGAAAATCATTGGGAAATGCCTAAATGTCCACCAGTGAGGGCAAGAATTCCTAGATGTATTGCAGTACTTAAAAAACAATACATTTGATATATAAGAACAGGGATAGATCCTATCTATTGTCATTACATTATGTATGAAATGTAATGTTGAATAAAAAAACCATATTGTATAATAATAAGTACAGTATAAAATTCAAATGTATATACAGCACTCTATCTTATACTTTTTATGGATATATAGATGTATATGTGTGCATCTCTGTGTGTGTGCAAACAAAGATGGGCCAGAAATACATACCATATTGATGGTGCTGGTTAACTCTTGAGAGAGAAGGAGAGAACTAGAAGTTTTGGGCAAGAGGAAGCCAATGATACTTCAACCTTATGTGTAATGTTTGTTAATCTAAAACTGTCTGTGCAAGCATGGCAACAATCTTTAAAACTGTCAACAGTTACAAAGGTATGAGCATGTGCATTTGTTTTAATTATGCTCTGCACTGTTTTCTGTTTTTACGATTTATCAAAAATTACATTAAACACAATGAAAAGACAAAAAAATACAAAGAATGTATAATCTCAACACTTAGTTTCAGTTTGAGGAGTCAGATCACATGTGTTCAGTTGTTTGTTGGGGAATATCACCAGAATTAATATTTATGGGGTGTTTCTCATATGCTATGTGGCACATTACCTGGTATTTTCTAATTAGTTCACGGATGTCCTGATTTACATGTAGTTTGCATAATTCAGAAAGGTGATGTTGAATTCACTTGACATTTCTACATTGCAGGTGAATGGAGCTTAGAGGTTATACTTGCAGAGTTTGAGTTCTGAGTGTAGTGCTTCCTAGTTGTGTGGCTTTAGGCAAGTCTCATGATCTTTTGAAGCCTTGGCTCCTCACCAGTAAAATGCCTCGCAGGGTTGTTGCCAAATCCCATTACTCCTGTGGAAACATCTTAAAGCCTGGGCAACAGCATAATACGCTAGTTTCTGAACTTACATTTTATTAAGTAAAAAAATAGATTGTTACGGGAAGGAACAGTGAAGTATGGACACAGGGACATGAATTTTCTACTTCATTGTAGCAAACATTTGCAAAACCTCAAGGCCAAAGAAAATAGAAGCTTTGTTTTCTCTCTGAATCTGGAGAGTAGTCTATAAGACTATGCATTAGCTATTACACAGGGTAAAGGTGTGCCAAGGCCTGACATAACACCAGATGCTTAATCAATAGAAGCACTAAAATTAATTATTATTTATAAATTTTTATGTAATTATAAGGTCAAGTGGAAATTAATGGAGAAAAGATGAAAATGGAACCTCTTGAGGATGCTTGCTAAGAAAAGAACATCAGATAACAAACAGATAAAATCCTGTACTCTAAGAATATCTCAAAAAGATCAATTTACTCTTTTAAAAAATAGTCTTGAGGGGTGCCTGGGTAGGTAAGTCAGTTAAGGGTCTGTCTTCAGGCCCGCTCATGATCTCAGGGTCCTGCTCAGTGGGGAGTCTGCTTCTCCCCCTCCCTCTGCCTCTACCCTCTGCTCATGCTCTCTCTCTCAAATAAATAAATAAAATCTTAAAAAAATAGTTTTGAAACATAGTTCTAAAATGGAAGTTGGTCAATTTTGTAATGTGTAACACCACATTATATTCAGAGGAGAATGAATCTGTCTCTTGATATTTTGCAAATTAGTTTTTAATGGAAAGGACTTGGAAACAGAGAAGTCAACCTCATACTTTAGTTTCTAGAGGAAGTGTACAAACGTGTCTTTCTTCTCAAGGAGGCATTCATTCTTTAATAATCATAGAGCCTCATAATTGAATTTTTATACCCTGCATAAAAGGAACTCTTGTAACAAAAGCAGGTCCATCTTATTTCTTACACCTACAATGGAAATACCATGAGCACTCCAAGTAATATTGTTCTATGATAATTTTTTAAATTTGCGTATTTAGAGGAGCTTTAACAACTTGACAGAGAACTTTCAGTTGCTCACGAGCTTTTGTTATTGCTTTTGCTTCAGTCTCCTTTGAGTATCAGTTTTCCTTTCCCCAAATATGTAAACTCTGGAATTAGGTAGATATAATAACATACTTCAGATACACTTGCATTGCTGAGCTACCAGAACTCTGGATGGTGACTATCTTATTTTATGATTACCTCTTCATTTTTATAGATGAGGATGCAGCTTAATAATCATTAATAGCTATGAAAATAAAAGCTTACATTGAAGATGGAAATTATGAATCCTTTTGCTTTCTCATTGGTACCCAACTGAAGGGAGACTTATATATGCTGTATCTCACACTAGTTAATACTCAGAAGGATGAATTAAATATCAGTAAGTGGTTTAAATGCAAAAATGAGGTTACTGAAGAAAATACAATAAAAATGGTCAATGCAAAGCACGGGCAGAATATGTCACAGAAAAAAAGAGCAGAAGATCAAGGAAACCACGTAAAAACAAGTTTACCAAAGTCAGCTCAGCTTAATTTAAATGAAAGTCAATGCAGAATCTCCAGAAGTCTGCAAAGTTTAGACTAAAAATATAAGTGCTTTTTTATGTTGTATCTTTTAAAAATCTCAGATAAATGAGTGAAATGAATCAAATAGTTCTATCACAAATTTGAGACTATATATCTAAAAAGGAGAAAGATTATAAATTTATTATTTATTAAGTCCAAAATAAAAGTTTCTCCGGGCTTCCACCCCTGTGCACCAGCAATGTACAAGCTGCTTGGATAATACTGATTCTTCAGGAGAGACTAAATGGATGGAACCAGCAGGGATCCCATCCCTTTATTTGATGTTCAGTATGCATCACCATTTTCACTTTTCTTATAGAAATCTCAGTCACATGTTTACTTCTCAAGAAACTTGGATTGAGTAAATGATATTCTACCAGTGAAGTTTTTGTTTTTTCAACTTAGAAGTTAAATTGAAATGAACATTTTGTAAAAAGCATTCATCTATCATTTATCTTTCTCATATTTTACGGTTTCTTAGTGGCTCCAGATCATTCTCTATAACATTCTTGGATGCTGCAGTAGAATCTGCAAGTGGGCAGTGTACTATTATTCAAAGTTAACCCGAGGGAGTAAAAATAGCCTAAGTGGTAAGGTAGGTCACCTGGGTCCAGTGCAGTCTGAGCCACTACCCAGTGTCTTTCTGTGAAATATTAGACTATTGGCAGCTTTTGGCTGTGTTCTGTGATGCCAGAGGGTTATGCAGAGGAGCTTACGGGCTACAAAAGATGCCCTTTCTCTCCAATCTGTCCCTCTTCCCATTAAAAGAGCTTTTAGCTGTTTTCATATTTGTGTGTGTGTGTGTGTGTGTGTGTGTGTGTGTGTGTATGGGGCTCCTTTAGGCTTTTGTTGTGAGTACTATATTAGAATCCACAATTCTATTCTTAATTGTGGAACAGTTGAGGTACCATTATTAGTCAGTTGAAGAATTCTAAATATAACAATCTTTGAGACCATTCACCTAGAAAAACATAGCTTAATTTTGTATTTTAGAGTTAAGTCAGGAGACACTGTTGATAACATATATAGGTACTCATTTGGACAACACGATCAAAGATATTTTTTCTATTCTCTTTCTCTTGTGTGTCTATGTGTGTGTGTACTAGGAAATGAAGATTTATAATTATTTTTAATTTTTTAAAAAATATTTACTTATTTGAGAGAGAGAGAACATGCGTGTGCATGGGGGGAGGGCAGAAGAAGAGAGAGAATCTCTCAAGTAGACTCCATGGTGAGCACAGAGCCTGAGGGGAGAGGGGCCTCCATCTCACAATCCTGAGACCATGACCTGAGCCAAAATCAAGAGTTGGTCGTTTAACTGACTGAGCCACCCAGGCACCCCTGAAGATTTATAATTGTTGATAATGACTGTTATGTTAAGGGTTAAAATATCCGGATATGGTGGGACTTTGATTAATAAAAGTCCCTACAATTCCAAAGTATCTTCCCCAACTATTGATTGATTCCTCAAACTTTAATGTTAGTTTTATACCTTAATTTTAAGCTTAAGTCTTTATTGAATGAATGTTATTTTGTTCCCTTTTTTTGGTATAAAATTTCAGTGTTCTCACATACTAAAAAGTCTTTCTAAATTCAGTCCGAATCTCTACTTCTCTCATTGATTCTGTTCTCCATCTAGAATGTAGATGTTATTAGCATTGGAGAATTGTCATTGTCATTTTCACAGTTAAGGATGGTATTAAATCTTCCACAAATCTTTTTATCTGATTTAAACATAGTTCTTTAAAAAAAATTAAGGCTCAAACTAAATCTTGCAATATTTTTATCTTCTCTAGACACTAAACTGTCTCAGCAAACTAATCCAGAGACTATATTTTGATGAAAAATTATGATACAGTTGTGATTTACTCTATAATAGATACAATATTTTCCCAAAGTGTTATTATCAAAGAGTTTTGGAAGTCTCAATAATGATAGCACTTTTTGTGTGTGTTTCAAATTAAGTGTTGCACCTCAGAAAGAAAAGTTTTGAAAAATTGGTAAACATATCAATAGTCTTAAAATGCTGATACTCCGGTTTGAGAACCTTAAGATCTATTTGTCAAATGATATTGTCAAAGATTTATGTGACAAAATGTTCATGACATAATTTTATGTAATTGAAGATACTTCAAAATAATGTAAGTATCCTATGATAAGAAAGTGAATAGACATGCTGTATTCATATGTAAAATAGATGGTTAAATTTAATTTTTAAAATTTCATTCCTTTTGATTATATTAGAATTATTCATAATAATAAAAAATTATAGAAAGTAGCTGACTAAACTGAGTGTACTTTATCATCCTAATTTTGGAGAAAGAGGGTATCTTCCCACACAAAAAAATGGAATGATATGTGTCACAATATTAAAATTATTTTATTTATTGGGCAGGAGACTGCAAGTATTTTCTTTCTCTTTTCATAGCTCATGGATTTTCAAAGTTTTTAAAAAATGAGCATGACTATATAGTTTTATAATCAGGAATATAACTAAAAATAAATTATGTATACAATTTTAAAAATCTTCATAGTATTGAACACAATAATTCTACTTCCAGGAATATTTCTGAATCAAATCATTAAACATATAGAATAAATTATACTCATGAAGTACTACATTAAACATTTCTAAAAACATAAGTAAAAATTATAAATAATTTAAATCCAGAATTAAAGGACAGTTATACAAATTATATTACATTCACCAAATGACATCATAGCCATTAAAAATAATGTTTACAGGGATCATGTATCTATGTGAGATAATATATTTTTTTAAATGTTAAGTAAATTTACAGTGCAAAATTGAATGTATAATGCTTTGGAAAAAAATGAAGGAAGTATGCCAAGATGTTGACCAGACTGTTTTAGCCTGATGGATATTTTTATCACTTCTCTTTTTTCTGTTTTTCATTATATTACTTTTTTAAAAAGTTTTATAGTTTTACCTTTTACTTTTATATCTATGATCCATCTTTTTTTAAAGATTTATTTATTTATTTTGACAGAGAGGCAGAGAGAGGGAACACAAGCAGGGGGAGTGGGAGAGGGAGAATCAGGCTTCCCGCCGAGCAGGGAGCCCCATGTGGGGCTCGATCCTAGGACGCTGGGATCATGACCTGAACTGAGACTGAGCCACCCAGGCGCTCCTTCATTATATTACTTTTACAGTAACATTCAGTTTTATCAAAAAAAAAAAAAAAACCCACAAGCATTCAGGCTTCTGATGTATCCTGATAATTAGTTGTTTACTCAAGGAGTCAGAGAATGATTAATATATGCCTTTTTTTTTTTAAGCAAACATCCGTTAAAAAACTTATCAAAAATTGACGTATTATTTACATCAATCACAATAGGGTTTTTGGCAACTTTTCATTTGTGGGATTTTGGCCAGTTCCCACTTAACCGGCGCTTTTTTTTTTTTAAGTTTGAGTTGCTATGGCTTACTTAACATAATTACTGATTTCTCTTTGGGCCACCACACAGTCCATTAATCTAATAATGCTGGTTTTCCACGTTGATTCTTTTAATGAAAGAGTTCTTGCAGGGTCATGAGAAGTACAAGCACACAGGACTTTGTACCTTCTCAGGGAAACTCAGACGGAATAATTTAACCGAAAGAGACAGTTGTTAGCAGGGTTGGTAGACATAGCTGCTCAGACGGGTTCTGCTATTACTTGTTCTCGCGGCTTTCTGCGCTCATTCAGAAAGACTGGGAATTACAGGAAGTGCATCAAACAGAGCACTGGCCTTTGTATCTTTTCACGTGACTAATGGCTGTCAACTGGGCAGTGATTTGCTGTGAAGTCTGAAAATGAGGGTCCAGCCTAAACTGTTTTTATGACTTCAAAAAGCTCTGAAACAGCACCCCGACCTGTGGCATTCCTTCCTAATTTTGTCACTGCCTTCTCTGTGGTTCAGGCAGGAAACAAGGATTCTAAGGAGTATGTGGGTCTGGATTCACTTTGTCCTTTTCAGGGTCTCATCCAATGACAGAGAAAAATTAGTGAAATCATTGCTCTTCGAGATCAACATTGTCTTCAACTAGAAGATTTTTTTCTAGCACCGCTTAAGGCCACACTTACCTACTACCACAATATGAACATTTAACTCTGAACCTCAACTCCACTTGGCCTTGACCTAAACACCTTCACTTAAAAATCACAATTCTTTTTTTTTATGATTAACATTTGAAAGACTAAAGTTTCAATTACCTTTGAAATGTGAGTTAGTAATGTTTTCTCAACTCTCCTGTTTCATTCTTTTTTGGGGGGGTCTGTTCATTTTTATTTATTCTTTTGAAGGAACAAAACATTTTATTTTAATTTTTTAATTTTATTTTTTATTATGTTCAATTAGCCAACATATAGCACATCATTAGTTTTTGATGTAGTGTTCAACGATTCATTAGTTGCGTAAAACACACGTGCCTCCTGTCTCATTCTTAAAGTACTGGGCTAATTATATTTCTATCACTGTACATGGTTAGAAGGTAAAAATCCTACTATAAAATCAGGCACCCAAATCCAGTATGTGCTTTATGTGCATTATAGCCTACCGCCAGTAGACCAAAATTTTCCTCAATGATAGCCTTTCATTAGGCAAGATGCTTCTAAGGAATCTGGAAGTTTAAGTTCTGGCATCATAAGCCACCATTTTAGGGAGCACCACTTCATGTTCTCTTTATCACAACCCCTATAAAAGATTTGTAAGTTGAAAGGGGTCTCCTTTCTTTGAAGGCACTTGTTAACTGCTTTACGTGCATTATTTCCCTTACTAGTCAAGCAACACATCAGACAGATACTATTATTTTAATATCCTCATTTTACTGATGAGAAACTGAAGCTGGGAGAATTTTTTTAAATAACACATGCTTTTTTAAATAACACAGTTGGTAAATGGCAGCAATAGGATTTAAACATAGGAACGTCTTAGTCCAGAACTCATGAACTTTCAACGCTGCCACTCTCTCCATTTCTCAAGTTGAGAATTGATGATCTCCACATTGAAATCTCTCAGACACCTGAAGCTTAAATGTCTAAAATTGTATTTTTCATCTTATCCCTTGAGTGATCTTGGTGCAAGGCATCTGATCAGGTGCCACTGGCAGAAGTTTCTCTTTCCTTTCTCGTCTTTGTTCTAATCAGTGATCCTTACTTTTGACTCCCTCCTAAACAGTCATTCTCCTCTTCCCGAGATCATTGCTGGCTTGATTTAAGTCACAATAATGTCTCATCCAGCAATTTCTTGCTCAAGCTAATACAACTGATCCTAACCAGCTTCTGTAACTCTTAACTTGCCACAGAGACCCACCTCCTACCTATTCTCCATACTACTGGTAAGATGATTTTTTTGATCCCTAGAGTTTTATGGTGTTTTTTTTCTGATTATAAAAATAATAAAAGTAACGTTTATTTAAAGTCAATTATCGTATGATTTCACCTCTTTGTGGAACATAAGGAATAGCATGGAGGACATTAGGAGAAGGAAGGGAAAAATGAAGGGGGGGAATCGGAGGGGGAGACGAACCATGGAGACTATGGACTCTGAGAAACAAACTGAGGTTGTTAGGGGGGAAGGGGGTGGGGGATGGGTTAGCCCGGTGATGGGTATTAAAGAGGGCACGTTCTGCATGGAGCACTGGGTGTTATACAAAAACAATGAAGCGTGGAACACTACATCAAAAACTATGATGTATTGTATGGTGACTAACATAACATAACAAAATTAAATTAAAAAAATAAAAAAAGAAAAAAGAAAAAGAAAAAAGAAAAAAATTTTAAAAATGTGGAAAAAACAGAACTAAAAAAAAAGCTTTGGGAAAATAACAATCATGTTTACTCTCTATAATCCCATTCAGTTATAACCACCACTAACACGTTGGTGCATTGATTAGGTCTATGGTATGCATCTGTTTGCTCATTCCCCACAGCAGTGAGTACAAAACTTGAACTTGCTCTTTAATTCCTGTCCAGATCCTCTGACCACATCTTCTATCTCCCCTCCTTTTTTTAAATAATAGAGAAAATTTACTCTCTACTATCTTTACATTCTGGTTATGATTCCTCTTCCTTTGTCTCAGCTTTCCATGTTTCAGAGAAAAAGATGTTCTTCCTTCCATTCATTGTGGATTGTTTCAATGTTCTAAATCTAATTTCTTCCCATATCCTTTTAAACCTAGTTACTTCGTAATAACCTTCAAGAACTCTTTTATTATTTGGTATATAATCATGATTGATAATTATACTATAGTTAAAGAACATCTAACAATGGCATGGGAAAATGCTCCCTAATAAATGCTACACAAAACAGAAAGATGCAAAATTGCATGTACCTTATTATCTCAAATACACACACACACACACACACACACACACACACACACACACACAAAACAAAAACCTATCATTTTGTACTTTGTAATGGTACCTTTGAGATTGGCTTCTTGATATCAGTAGGAATGATGAGGTCCTAGAATTGCTGAGGTCAGGTATCAATCCTTAACTACCAGAGATAAGGTGGAGGCAATCACCATAATGGACACAAGGGCACAATGGAAATCAGAATATTTTGACACTGAGAAATTTTGAGAAGTGACTAACTGTCCTTATGAATGAAATAAATGAGCAGCTTCTAACTTATTACTTTATTGAGATAGCACAAAATCCTCCAGATCTACTGGCCAAAATCCTGATGTAAGTCATCCTGATGGAGAGTTTTAGTCTCTTGCCTATTTTCTAGGTCTAAACCAGGAGATAGACCTGTATCCCCTTGATTGAAGGGAATTTCAATTCCCATTGAGCAAGAACTGTGTAGCACTTTCACAAGCATATGACTTCCTCCAAGTCTCCTAAAAGGGACTTGTGGCCATTTATTATGATGACAACACGCTTAGGAAGTGAATGTACCAGAATTTTATTGATACCTGATCATGTGATCTTAATTTTAGGGACCCAAAATGCCACTGTGGCCATCAATCCAAGTGAGTCCTTATAGAGGTCAGAGGATAAATGGAATTTTAACCTATGTCTGTTTAATAGTCATTTCAGAGGGTCTGCAGACCTAAGCTTCTGAATGTGTAATTGAAGTAGGCATACTCAGCAACTGGTTGAATCCTCACATTGACTTCCAGACCTGTGAAATGAGGGTCACAATCACAGGGAGAGCTAAGTGGAAGCCCCAGAGCTTTCCGCATAATAGGGTAATAATCCAAAAACAATATTATATCCCTTCTGGAACTGCGGAGATGAGTGCCACATTAAAGATTTGAAAGATGAAAGGTGGTAAATCCTATCACATTTCCATTTAATCTACCTGTTTTGCCAGTGCAGAAGGTAGATGCATATTAGAAAATGACTGAGGATTATCATAAACTTAATCATATCAACACAATCTGGCACTTGATATACAGTTATTTATCTGGCAAATATTTTTTCCATATAAATGTGCAAGGATCTCCAGAAGCAGTTTGCTTTCTTTTGATCAGGATGATAGCACATTGTCACCATCTTTTTCTCTGTTGTAATTTATTTGATATATATCTTGATCATCTTAACATCATGCTGAATATCACACTGGTTCACTACACTGATGATATTAAGATAAATTTTTTTTTTTGGTGAGCCAGAACCTGGGAATTACCCTATATATCTTAGTGAAACACATGTAGGCCAGAGGGTGGGAGATAAACTCTACAAAATTCAAAGGCATTCTCTAGGTAAAGTTTCTGGGGGAGAGTCCAGTGTTCTGCAACATGTCAGAATCTCTTCTCTACAGTGAAAAATAAATTAAACCATCTTATACATCTACCACTAAAAATAAGGCATAATGCTTGGTGTGTTTCTTTGGATTTTTGGAGAAACATATACTATATTAGAATATGATGTTCTGACCGATTCTGTGAGTAACCCAGGCAGTTGTTCCTTTTGAGTAGAACCATAGGGGAAAAATATTAAAAGGTTGTGCAAAGTGTCCAAGCTATAGTGTAAGCTACTCTTTCACCTGGGCCTTTGATCCAGCAGATCCAATGATATTCAAAATGTCTAGAGCAAATAAGAATGCTGTATAGAGATTCCGACAAGCCTCAATCAGAGAATTACAGCACACTCTACAGGGGAAAGTCATACCCTATCTTGCATATAACTACTTTACTTTTGAGAAACAGCTTCTGACTTGCTACTAGGCCTTGTTAAAGATTGAATATCAAACAATGGGACAGCAAATGACCATGTGACCTGAGCTGGCCATCATGAACTGGAAGTTATTTGACCCATCAAGCCAGAAGTTTGGCATGTATAACAGCAACCAATCATCAAGCAAAGGCAGGTCTATAGGTTAGAAGTAAGTTGTGTAAGGAGGTGATCTAGAGTTCCTACTGGATCTTACCTAAACTCATTTTTGCAGATGGTTCTGCATAATATGCTAGCATCAACTAAGTGGACTAAATACAACATGAAATCCTCAAAAAATAGTGTCCTGGAAAATTGTGGTGAAAGGAAATACTACGAATTAGCAGACCTTGAAGTGTAAATTTCGTTGTTCACTTTATCTGGACTGAAAGATGGCCAAAAGTGTGGACATACACTAATTCATGGACAGTAACTCACGGTTTGCCTGGGTAATGAGGAACTTGGAACAAGACTGGTAACAAGTTCTAAGGTGGATATATGTAGATGGATCTCTTAGAATGGGCATGGAATTTGAAACGCTTTAGATTCTCTTTGGAAGCTCACCAAGGAAACCCTCAGTAATTCAGTAAGGAGGGTTGTAGTTGGTTGATTGCCTTGCACTTTCTTGTTATAGGACTATACTGGAACATATGTGAATCTGAATTTTTCTTTCCTTTCTACAGTGCTTCTGCCAGCCCCATCATCCTTGTATTTATAAGAAGGCTTAATCATTACCATGACATTCTGCAAGTATTGGAACAAAGAATTGTATAGGAAAAAGTGTGGCAATGGTAGGGTGACCAGTCATCCTAGTTTGCCTGAGACTAAGTGCTTTCTGGTGATGTAAGACTTGGTATTAAAACCAGACCAGGGCTGGGCAAGGTGGGATAGTTGGTTATCCTAGATGGGAACATGCCAATGGAATTCACTGGGCTTCCAAGGTCCAGAAGTGAAGGTGCAGCAAACGTTCCAGTGGAATAGGAAAATGTCTTACTGAAGATTCAGTTATGGTGCCAGGTGGGTACAACACCCAGAATAGTTAGGGTTCTATATTAGAAGATGCAGTACATGTAGCAAGACACCAAAATTTACAGTATATGGTACTCACAGTCAGAATACATGGATCCTAAAATCAAGGTGTTTTAGTGGGAGTGGTTCCTTTCATTCTTACCTACTGATTTTTTTTTTTTTGTAACCTCCATTTTTACTGGAAGGCATGACGATGATGCCATTAAGTAAGCGACTGAGATTACACACGGCCACTTTGGTTTTCTTCTAGCAGGCAAAGAAAGGGGTTAATTAATCTAGATCACTAAGGAAAATTGTATTGCTGCCACATATTGAGGATTCTTACCCTTCAGGAATAAAGGTTTAAATCCTTTCATTCCTTAAGGACTAAAAGGACCTTAACCAACTGAACATTAGGGCAAAAAGAATATGCAATGTATGGTACAAGATAGAAATCATATATATCAGTAATTTTGTGAGAAACTAGAGAATTGAGAAATGTATTGGTTATATTTTCTTCTTTCCTTGTTGTGGTATATGCATTGTATACATCAACTAATGTATTTTTTATTCCTTATTTCCCATTATTGCTTTATATAGGATTATTGTCACTTAAATTTCAATTTATTCTTTAGGTTACAAATTCAGATGGAATTTGTCTGATTTAGAGGAAAAATTATCATTGCCAGCGCTGCGACTTCCCAAGGATGGCTATGGTGATTGTTGGGATTTTATATCTTTTGTTTTTAGAGAGAGATTGTGAATGCCCTTGTTTGTTCTTCTTATATATAAGTTCACATGTATGTATCAGGGTCTATATGAATGTTGAGAAGCCAAGAGTGTGATAGCTATTAAGTTATTCTCTCATAGGTCCAAATATATTTTTAAAAGATTTTTAAAAAAATTTATTTATTTGAGAAAGAGAGAGAGAGAGTGCGCACAAGCTGGGGGAAAGGCAGGCAGAGGGAGAGAGAGAAGCAGACTCCTCAATGAGCAGGGAGCCCAATGTGTGGGGCTCTATCCCAGGAACCTGGGATCATGATCTGACCCGAAGGCAGATGCTTAACCAATTGAGCCACCCAGGCACCCCCAAATATATTTTTGTATGTAGTGCTGGACTTTAACTTTCTAAATGACATTACACACATATATTTCATTTCCAGCTGGCTTTCAGTTAGGTTTTGCAAATGAAGGCTATTAGAACAAGATTGGAAGGCAGAGGAAAGGAAGAATTCTTCCTCTTTGCTTATTGTTTCTGTTGGGACTGCCCCAGTAATGACACTTTGTACTCAGAGCAATGGGCTCATCTCCAGCTTCGTTCAGTACTTCTTGAAGCAGCCTCACAATGCCCGCAGAGGTCGGAGAAGCTCCACTGGGCTGCCCCTTCACACTTCTAAATTCAGATAACCCTACATGATCCCCATTTTCCCTTAGCCCGGGGTGGGGGGAGCACCAGCTTGTTGTAGTCATTATCTGGATTATTTTAATTCTTCTTTTTGCTTCTTAAGTTCTCCCCTACTTGTACAGCTAATCTCTTACATTAAATTCCTTCTGCTGAAATATCTACTGTGCTCTCTGTCTTTCTCACTGACCAATATGGAGGTGAAAAAATAGATCATGCGGGGAGAACAGGGTGTCAATAAAAGAACTATGCAGCTGTAATTGAGGAGCTAAAAATATGGTATAAGTTGTGCTCAGACTTGTGATGAGCACCAGGTGATGAATGGAAGTATTGAATTGCTCTGTTGTACACCTGAAATTAATATTACACTACTGACTATACTGGAATGGAAAAAAAAAAAAAGATGTGCAGATGTGCTCAGAGAGTAAATGGGATCTAGATCTAGTAGGGCTTTGAAGACTCCACAAAGATTTTTGGCTCTTGTTGTGAGTATGATGGGGAACCACTGGGATGTTTTATCATTTGTGTAGCCTGTAAAAATTAAAATGTGTAGCCATCCTTGCAAGATTAAAACAATCATTTCTTGAACTGCTCTGTTCTTTTTCAGGCTTTTCCTTCTTATTTCGAATTTTCCCCTCTCTTGTCTCCATCCTCGCCCCCATTGAAAAGCTTATGATGAACACATTTCTTGTTCAGATACAGCTATAGTCTATAACTTATGACTACTCTATTGTTTCTCAGCTCTACCTAAAGAAATTCCTGAGTCTATTATAAAATATTGCAATTTGAGAAATTTTTGTTCTGAAGAGAGACTTGCTGGGATTGCAGAACTAAAGTGAATTGTTCTTGGATTCTGAGTACAATCAATAAAGTTTTTGAGAGTTGTTACATTTCATTCCAAGCTTGCTGGAAAATTTACCTAGAATTGTTCTGGTTTAGTGATTGGGTGATTTCTTATCAAATTCTTTCAGTTTCCAGGACTTTTCTTTGGTAGGCTAAAAAATAAAACAAACCTACCTACCCAACAACCAAACAAACAAAACAGGCAGTGACAACAGTTACTTTCTTTTTCCTTCCTTTCTCTCTTCCTTTCTTCCTTCCTTCCTCCCTCCCTCCCTCTCTCTCTCTCTCTTTCTTCTTTTCTTTTTAAGATTTTATTTATTTATTTGTCAGTGGAGTGGGGGGAGAGAGAGAGAGGTGGGGGGAGGGGGGGCACAGGGAGAAGCAGACTTCCTGCTGAACAGGGAGCGCAACGTGGGACTCAATCCCAGGACCTTGGGATGATGACCTGAGCTGAAGGCAGATGCCTAACCAACTGAGCCACCTTGGTGTCCCAACAATTACTTTCTATCAACTGTCCCCCCAGCTACCCAAACTATGATGGATCTTAAAAACTAATGAGCCCGGACTTCCTGTTCTGATGATAAGATGTAGTTCTAAGGTTTCACTGCGAGTTCTAACACAGAGCTCCAGTTATGCCTTGAAAATATGACCCCAAAATGCATTGTGTCCAGTTTAATAATTAAGTCAAAAGTAATTTTTATTGGAGTTATATTTATAAATATTTTCTTTACAAAGTTTCTTAAGAAATTCTTAAGAATTTTCAAAAAAAATCGAAAATGGCAAAGAAAAGCAGCCATCCAAAATGTCACTGATTTATTTAATTTGTGCTACATTTCCTTCCACTATGTGTTTAAAAATATGTTTCATGTATAATCATGTAATCTGTATTTAAAAATCATTTAGGGGATGCCTGGGTGGCTCAGTTGTTTAAGCATCTGCCTTCAGCTGAGGTCATGATCTCAGGGTCCTCGGATCAAACCCTGTTTTGGGCTCCCCACTCAGCAGGGAGTCAGCTTCTTCCTCTCCCTCTGCCCCTCTCTCTGCTTGTTCTCTCTCTCTCAAATAAATAAGTAAATAAGTAAATAAATAAATAAATAAAATCTTCAAAAAAATAAAAAATAAAAAAATAAAAAAAATCATTTAGTATGATATCCTTACCTCAAATACTTTTTGGAATGAAGTGAAGTATAAGGAAAGTGGAGTATCAAAATATATATTAAGAATTTTTATGTTTTAGGGGCTCCTGAGTGGCTCAGTTGGTTAAGCATCTGCCTTCGGCTCAGGTCATGATCTCTGGGTCCTGGGATAGAGCCCTGCATCCAGCTTCCTGCTCAGTCAGGAGTCTGCTTCTCTCTCTCTCTCTCTCTCTCTCTCCCTCTGCTCCTCCCCACTGCTTATTCTTTTTCTCTTTCAAATAAGTAAATAAAATCTTAAAAAAAAAGAATCTTTATGTTTTAGTAGTTGAACAATATGCCACAATTTATTAAAAGTTCTCTCATTGTTTTACATTTAAATTATTTCTATTCTTATTAATGTACATAAAGGTGTGACTAATATCTTCATGCATATGCTTTTGTTCAAAATTAGGATAGATTCTAACAAATTGAGTTACCGGGTCAAAAAAATATGAAAAATTTAATAGCTTATGATACACTTTGTCAATTTTCTTTCCTAAAGGTCAAATAACATTGATATCAGAAATATAAGATCACCCATTTAACGGCTTCCTGGACAGCATAGGGAATTACCTTATAAAAATAAGATTCGTTTGTGCTAATTTATTAGGTAAAGAGCGTACCTCACTGTTTTAATTTTAGTTTATTTGTTTATTAGTGAGGTTGAGTCTTTTCTGTGATTATTTATTAGCTTTATTTTCTTGTTTGTTAATAATCTTCCTTTCTTTAGATTTGGCAGCCCTTAAAAGATGGGGGCAGATGGGACCGGTAGCTATGTGGTTTCAACTATATGACTTTCTCAGACTAGGTTAGACAGAAGAGACTTGTGAATTGCTACAAGTTGTTTCTTGAGCCAGTAGATTTTTCTATGAGGACATGGGGAGCTTGCATCAAAAACCATAAACTGCAATGACACAGAATGGCGTCCGAGAGATAAGAACTTGTAATCTTTCTGACTTAAATACTTTTAACTTGGTTTTGTGTATGTTTTGTAACTTCCCATGGCTTATCAAATTTTTAGTCTGTGTGTCAGTAGAATTTCTTTCTCCTTTGACAGAATCATTCATACTTGTTTACTGAAACTTCATCTCTCTTGGAGAATAATGGCACCAAATGGATGTTGACAGAGATGCTAAAAAATGATCTTTGATGAAGATGACCTGACATTTGATCATTGCTTGACATACCAGCTAAGCTCACCATAGTGGGGGCTATTACAGATAAAATAAGGACCTTCTACAACAGATAAGAAATATTTTGTGACACCTCTTAAGTTTTCTCTTTCTTGATTGGATCTGTATCTCAAGCTCCTAGAACAGTATAATATGCCCTTGATAAATACGTATTGAATTGAATGAATCAAGATAAGCTTCCATTATTTTTATCCCTGAGTCTCAAGAGCTTTCCTATTCTTCGCTTTATGACTATATTTTGATCATGTGTTCTTATCAAGATATAACATTCTGATATAATAATAATAATTGCAGTTCTACAGTTAGAACTGCCAGGCAGTGTTCTAAGGGTATTTGATGCATTATGTGATTTACTCACAGTACGCTATGATGTAGGTACAATTATTTCCTTAAACGTCTAAGCTCTACTAGAGTAAGAATTTAATCTCCTTATTCACTACTTTATCTAAATGCTTAGAATATTGTGTGGCATGTAGTAGAAGTGTCATAAATATTCACAGAATAAATAAATAAATCTATTTTTCATTGATGAAAAATATTGCTTATTATTCATCAACCAAATCCAGATCTTTTTGAAGCAGAACACAAGATCTTTAAACTTTGTCAGAAAGCTCTGAGCCTCGCCCTAACCTTGCTATAGCTAATCCACAACTTTGTGCACATTTTCAACTGGATGTTTATCTTAAGCTAGGGATAAAATCTGTCAGACATTTTGGCTTAGGGAGGAAAATGTTTACTTTTATAACCTCAATCATCTTTGATGTTATGTGGCTTCAAATATATTAAAAGCTACTTCAGTCTGTTGGAAATATCATTGTTGGATTTAGATTTGCAAAATAGACCTAGTACTATGTTTAGGAGTAGTAATGTTCTGCCTGGTATGCTAAGGGAAATTTGGATTTCTTAAATCAGTGGATTATGTGGAACTTGAGATTCAGTAAAACTGAAAAAGTTTGGGAGCACTGTGAAGGCCAAAAGAATTAGAACCAGGGGAATTTAGCATTCGGTTGGAAGTGGCTTTGATTTTTTGTAATTAAAATCCTTACTAGGCCCCACAGATATGTCTACTATACATGCAAATAACTTGTAAAATGGATTTTCTGAAAAACTGAGGAAGAGGATGAGACTTATATTTAAGTTTATTATTATTATTTATCTTTTTTCTTTTTTATTAGAGAGAGAGAGACAGCATGAGTAGGGGGAAGGGTTGGTGGGGGAGAGAGAGAAAGAGATTCTTAAGTAGGCTCCATGCTCAGTGCGGAGCCCAACACGGGGCTCGATCTCACAACCCTGAGTTCAGGACTTGAACCAAGATCAAGAGTCAGATGCTCAACTGATTGCGCCACCCAGGCACCCCTACATTTAAGTTTTTATATGGAAGAGAGAAATAACCCATGACCCAAACTAATTCAGCACAAACAGAAGCTTGGAGACAGGAAAAAGTACTTCAGGAAAGCCCAGAAATTTTTAGCTATGGGAGGAGATTAGCACTTCTATAGGATGTGAAAGTTGGTTTAAACCAATTGCTAAAGTAATAAAAGAAGGAGGCCCTTAGACCTGAGTGTTCCTAATGCCTTGGCAGTCTCTGTGAGCAAACCAAAATCTTAGGCAATCAATGCACTCAAATCTGAGGAAATGAAACCTAAAAACAACCAAACAGTCAACTAAGCTTTCCCAAATAAAGCAAAAACCTCTTAATCTAGAGCCAATCAAATAATTTTCTTGCTTCCATGTCTTCTCTGTAAAAACCTCTTTACTAACTTTCAGCCATTTTCAGTTTGGTGCTGCCCCATTTTGATGTATGCTCAAATACACTCTCAAAAATATTAATGTCCTTCAGTTAATCTTTTAACACAATCATATCTAGGTGTCCTGAAAAGGGACAGCCAACCAACATTTGGCTTATACTCTGGTCATAGCCAATCTCATTTCTTCTTGTTTTTGGTGTCCAGATCCTTGGATTTCATCTTCTGATTCTTTAATCCCAGATTCCTTGGGTGAATCCCTCACCTCTTATTTCTTTTTCCCTTCCCTGAGTTTCTGATTCTTTCCTATCTTTTCCTCAAACTTCTGATCTAATGCCATATTTTTACATATAAAACCGTCTAATTCTTTAGCTCTTGACTACTTATGTATCTTCTTAATTCATTCATTCATCTTATCAATTATTACTATATGTCAGGAAAAGTATGGGAAGTCTTGATTTGAGGAATCTCAGTCTGTGAAGGTGGGAGACACTTGGAAACAGAAAAAGTACAATACAATTAATTGTGCAAAGGCTACCATAGAGAGATGAGCACAAGGAGAGAGCCCTCCAAACAGGGTGGTGAATAATTGGGAAAAGCTTCACAAAAATGGTGTCATTCATGATTGGTCTTAAAATAACAATGGGATGTTGTCTGAAAAAAAAAAAAACAGAAGGGGAAGGGGATTCTAGATAGAGGCAAAATACAGAAGCAGGGAAGCATATAGCATTAGGACAATGATAAGTTTATGTGGTTGAGGACAAAAGGGAGGAGATAAATCTGTGGAAATAAATTAGAATGAAATTATGATGGGTCTCAATATGGTATGTTAATGATGTTGGGACATACACATTGGGCAAAAAAGAGCCAAAGTCCACTTTAAGCATGGTTTTATTTCTTAGACAGATCAATTTAATGCCAGTGGGAAGGGCTAAGCACAGTGCATAGGTCATCGGTATCAGGTTGGTGGATTAGGAATCTATAGTACAGTGCTAGACCAGGTGTGGCAGTAACAGAATCCTGATTTTGTCAAGAAAACAAGGTGCTCAACTATTAATACTTTCCTTCCCAAGTTGCCATGGACATGGTTTTGACCAATCATATATAAATGAAAATCATTAAATCAGGATTCTGGGAACATTGCTTGAAGGGTACCCTGATAACTGACATGTATCTTCAGTCTCTTGCCCTTGGCCCTTTGCCCTTCCCCTTCTTCCTGCCTGAATTGTGATTGGAATGCCTGTAGATGTGGCTACCATCTTGTAATATAAAGAGGAAAGCCACTCATTAAGGATGAGGGAGAGGAAAGTTGAATGACTTGGGGTCTTTGATAATCCCTGATTGCTCATTAGTCCTAAACTTTCTCACTGCCAGATTTTATGTTACAGGAAGAAAACAAACCCTATCTTGTTGAAACCACCGTTGGTTGAATTTTCTCTTGCTTTACTTTGAATGAAATTTGATACCTTGAGTAATAGAGAATGATGGCTTGAAATAAAGGAGTGATAATGTGGGTGGGGGAAATTGAGAAAAATCATTCAAATCAAGAGTTATTTCCAAATAGCATTAGCAGTGATTGATTTTATACTGTGAATTTGATTTGAGCAATAGTGTGCTGGATGCCATATACCCTCCTATAGCAGGAGGGTAATAGCAGATTGCTCATACATGATAACATATGACTCTAACCAGGTCCAATCTATCTCTCCAGTGTTTCAAATGGTTGCTTGTTCTGGCATTTGGCCAGACCCAGAGCTTTGTTGAGAGAATGCCTGATCTTGTTCACAGGTACTTCTGTGGTTCACGAAATATGAATATTTTTCTGGAAGAAAATTTATGTCAGGCTGCTTATTTTTCACAAAAAGAATATTGAACCTGCCACTTCACTCTTTGACATATAAAGTGAATGGATTTTTCTATTATCAATAATACATAATACCCACACATTGGCCATGTACCAAGGAGGCGAAACTTAATTGATTGTTACATAGAACCTGCCAAAAATGTGATTGAGACAATGGCATATTTAACAGGAGGAGTCTATGCCACATATTAACCGCCTATTCTTCAAGGCACTCTAAAAGTTCTTTCTGGATGTCAGGTTAAATAAATAATTAGGAAAAAAAGTGTGCTAGAACTACATAAGCTTAGGTCCTATTAGCTTTTATCAATAATTGATAAAGATCAACAAAAACAATGATACCCATGATTTATTGAGCTCTGTGCTAGGTGTTTGACATAACCATTTCACACAACAACATCTTAGGTTCAATATTATAAATTTCTTATTATTAGATGAGAAAACCTGAGGCTCACAAGGTTAAATAATTTCCCCAAGGCCACATAGCTTGTGATTGATGGAGGCAGTACACAAATCCAGGTCTGGGATTTGAGGTCCTCTGTTTTTTAAAAATTATGCCATACTGTGATCAACAGAATAATAGCCGCCCAAGATGTCCACTTTCTGATTCCCAGCCACTGTGAATATGTTGGTCTACATGATTAAATTAAGGACATCGAGAAGGGGAGATTATTCTGGATTATTTGATGGGTCTAATCTAATCATGTGGTCTTTAAAAAAGAGAATAAATCTTTCCTGGCTGTGGAGAGAGGGAAATATGACTATGGAAGAATGGTCAGAAAGATACAACTTTGTTGGCTTTGAAGATGGGGGAAGAGATATATGAGTCAAAGACTTTTGACAGCCTTTAGAAGTTGTAAAGCCAAGGAGAAGGACTCCTCTAGAATCTCCAAAAAGCACCTATTCCTGCTGATGCTCTGATTTTAGCCCAGTGAGACCCATGTCAAACTTCTAACCTCTGGAACAGAAAGATGATGAATTTGTGCTGTTTTAAGCTACAAAGTTTATGGAAGTTGTTATGGCAGCAATAAAAAATAATGCATGTGCCAACTCTCTAACATGTTTGTTAAATTCCTCCTGACTTTGAGCTCTGGAAAACGTATGTTTTCACTCAAATTAGCATGAGATTTATTCAAAGCACAATGATGTTTTCTTTTTGCTTTGGCCGACCAGAAAGCCAGAGCCAATTTTAGAGTTCAACTGCAATTATGCTATAGGTAAAAATATTTTTTTTCTGTTTTCTATTGGTTTCTGATTTTATATCTTTTTTTTCTTTTTTTTAAGATTTTATTTATTTAATTGACAGAGAGAGACAGGGAAGGAGGGAACACAAGTGGGGGGAGTGGGAGAGGGAGAAGCAGGCCTCCCGCCGAGCAGGGAGCCCGATGCGGGGCTCGATCCCAGGACCCTGGGACCATGACCAGAGCTGAAGGCAGTTGCTTAACCAACTGAGCCACCCAGGCGCCCCTGATTTTATATCTTTTTAAAAAACCTTCCTGTCTATATTCACACATGTATTTTTACATCAAGATGTTACAGAGAGAGAGAAAAGAGCGTGCGTGAGAGAGAATGAATGAGAATAAGACAGGGGTGGAGTGGAGACTGGGAGAGAGAAAGGAGAGCCAATCACATTGTTTTATGAAAGTAGAGAGATGATTTTTATACTGATACATCTCAATGGTGTCAAAGCACATATCGAGTGATTGCTTTTAAACTTAAGATCATCCTAAAATTTTGTCCAACTTTATTTATTTTTTTAAAGATTTTATTTATTTATTTGAGAGAGTGAGAATGAGAGAGAGAGAGAGCACATGAGAGGGGGGAGGGTCAGAGGGAGAAGCAAACTCCCCGCTGAGTGGGGAGCCAGATGCGGGACTCGATCCCAGGACTCCAGGATCATGACCTGAGCCGAAGGCAGTCGCTTAACCAACTGAGCCACCCAGGCGCCCTGTCCAACTTTATAAAGGCTTTGGAAACACTTATTCTGGGAAAAGGTATCACCTTGCCATTGCTATTTATTGCTTATATGTACCTATGAGAACTTTTTATTTCTCGCCATATGAGAGTTTCATTTCAGAAATGCAGCCCCCCTCCCCTTTTTGGAGGGGATTTCTATACAATTAAACCTGGATTATGATATTGTAATGATGCTGCTTTCAATTTTAGTGGGGAGGCTGATGAAAACATAAGAAAGTTGAATCTATTTAAGACAAAGACTTCTAACACAAATGAGATTTGATTTGCACCTTGGTGGGTATACAAAAGGTAGGCTGACCACATTGTCAGAAGGGAACCACATCATTAATCAGAATCCTGTTTTTGCAGGACTGAAAGTGAATCAGGGAGTCATGATTTCAGAAAAAGAAAAATAGCCTTCTACCACCTCCATTGCAATATTTGTGTTACTAAGCAACAAAATTCTCCTATTTAGCAAGGGCCTAATGATGCTGGCAGTACTGTCTTGGAATAATGCTTAATACAACTTCATTATCCCCACCGCTATATCTGTATTGCATATGCAGTGCCTGATTAGGGAGAACGAGAAGCAGAGTGAATGCTGTTTGGTGCACCTGCATCTAAAAGACCAAATAAAGTATTGATTTGGATGAATCTAATGACGGTCATTTAGTGTGTTTATCTACTCACAGCATTCATTTGAGCTGACAAAGAATGCAGTACAACCCACTGTTAAATGTGTCCTAGAATTGTAAAGCCTTAATGATTCTGTCATGCTAGGTCACATAGACACAAAAATTGTGACATTGGCTGTTTACCAACTCTATTGACACCTGGTTATGGTCTATCCCTAAGGACAATGTGGAGGAAAGCTGAAGATTGAAATCACCTGATGGTTTTCCATATGTCTTTTGAAATTTGAAAAAAACCTCCTTTTCGTATTAAGGTTTTTTATTTCTGCAGAAAATCTAATTTTAATACTTGAGAAAGATTGTTTCTTATTTCCTGCTTTTCATGCAAAGAAGTTGCTTCAAAAGCTACTAATACCTTTCTAGATATTCTTTTCCTCTTGTGTCATTCCCCCCCCGCCGCCCCCTTCTTTGGACCCTTGCCCTTTCTTCCAAGCTTGTGATTTCCAAGGGTTATCATCTTGGAGCAGATGTTAAAGAGAGATGCTGAAAATAAAATCCATGACTATCTTGGTTCAGAATCTTTTTAAATGGTATTATGGACTAATAAGTGACATTTATACCATAGCATTTTGAATTCATAAAGCTGTTTAAAAATATCCTTCCATTTTTCAAACTACCTTACCATCCTTTTTATTGACTTCTACTACTTGGTGCATTTTTATGGTGCCTGAACATAGAGACATTTCTATGGTGACATGCAACATTCAGAGCAGAGGACACTAGACAATTTTATCTTAGAATTAAAATAAAATAAAAATAAAAAAGGATAAAAAAGGAGGAAACACATAACTACTTTAGAAGTGAGAGCTTCTAAAGGTAGAATAAGTGGAGGTAATACTCTAATTGAGATTGGCTAACAGTGAAAGATCAAATCCTCTTCTGGTTCTTTGCCAGTAAAGAGGCACACATTAAATCAGGCCATTCAGATCCTACATGATTGTCTATATCCTCAACCAGCTTCATAAAAAATGAATGTGGTCAGCTATTTGTATTTTCATTATATTAATTTGGCAAAAAATTTCACTTTCAGTATTATTCTGGTGTTCCAGATGCAAAAAACCTCTTGACAAATTCTGTTTATATGTAATAATCATAAATTACATAGAAATACATCTTGATCTATAGATTTGGCAAACTGCTCTCATCCCCACCCCCTTCCTGAGTCAAGTATGGTATTTCAATTGTCTACCTGCATTTAGAAGTTGTGAAATCTTCATATCAGCTTGTTCTAGTAGCCTTATAGCTTATAGAAAGGAGAGAAGGCAGGCTTGTGGGTTTTGTTGTTGTTGTTTGTTTGTTTTTTAAGATTTATTTATTTATTTTAGAGAGACAGAGAGAGAGAGCATGAGCGGGAGGGGCAGAGGAAGGGTGAGGGAATCCAAAGCGGACTCCATGCTGAACATGGAGCCAGATTTGGGGCTCGATCCCATGACCCTGAGATCACGACCCTGAGATCAGGGCCTGAACGGAAACCAAGAGTCGAATGCTCAACGGACTGCATGACCCAGGCACCCATGTTTGTTTTTAATGTGTGCCTGATATTGGGCTAGTGCCTTAAATATATTGTTTCAATTACTTTCCACTTATGAAAGAGTCATTTTCTCCATTATACAAATGAGAACATTGAGGGTCAAATAAGGGCTGTAACTGCTTCTAGGTCACCCAAATAAATAAATAGCAGAGCACTGATTGAAACTCAGGCTTTTCTGACTTGAAAATATTTTTCTGCTATGCCTGTATTTTGAAAATTCATGCTTGGGTCTGAGTTTCAGGTGTGCAGACAGATCTGACTCATTTTGAGTATGTCTCCTTTTTATGAAAGCAGAGAAGGTTAATTTAATTACTAGTTTCTCTTCTACATTGTGCTCAAGTATAATTGAAATGTATATATTCTTATGCAATTACATGAAAATCAGCCCATAAGGGTAACTCCTTTTGATGCTTTTCAAAGGGGAGAATTCTGGCCATTTGTCCATTATGATGTTATAAACTTAAACCTCATACAAATTGAAGAGTGTTTTCATTGAGTTGTTATTTTTGAAACACTTGGCATATATGCTCATCTTAATTGTGTAGAAGTTCATTTTTTAAAGAAGATTCTTTTATTTCTAAAACTTAGAATCTATAGCACCAGTAAAACAATGATGTTCCTCAAAATGATCATCTGATTCCTAAATGCTGATGAGTTTGATCCTGATACATCATTATGTATTACTCAGGGTATACCTGGCATGTTGACTTCAAAAACACATGTGGGAATCCTTTGATATGTGACTGTTTTTCCACATTTACAGATAAGTGTTTTAATAGTTAAGGATTATTTGTTTTTGTATGTTTGTTTCTTTTTGTAATTATGGTATAAAAATAGGTAAACTAATACATGTGTATTTAGCAAAAAATATTACAACCTACAAAACTTCACCTTTTTTGAAGCCATGAGTTATCATGATGAAGTAGATTCTCTAAGTATCTGCACAATTGAGCTGCAGTTATTTAGTTGCTAATAGGTTATCATCTTTCTCTCTAACCAAAATTTGAATAGATGCATATAAAACAAGTCATTTTTCCACCTAGTTAATTTTCAGTGGCTGTAAACATTCTTAATAGGACACTCTAGCAATGTTACTTATATTTGTAATCCTGAAACTGTGGTTGTGTATGTTTAAAAGCCTTCCCAACTGAGTAACTGATGACATTCACCTCTTCTTATGAACTGGTAAATCAATTGTTGGAACAAAAAATGAGGAACATGTATACACACACACAGACAGACACACCTAGTCTCTACAGGAGACTTTACTGTGATTTATTTGTCCTTTAAAGTCTCCTAGGGCTTTTATACTTTTAGGTATATTCCTTGTGATCCATTAAGACTTTTTGGAAAAATGTATTAATTTTTCAAGTCAGCAGGATATCATTTAAGCAATAAATAGCTCATAGCATCAGTTCTATTCAGAGCTGAGAGACCTTTGATTTTCTAAGGCTTCATATATTGGATTCCAGTATCTGCGTATTGTGTCCTTGTATGTGTGCAGCAGTGGTGGGAATTATTGTAGTAGTAATCTGGCATATCGTATTTCATTCAACTGGGATTTCTAAAGGCATATAAACATTGCAATAAGCATTCTTTTTTTTTTTTCTCCTAACAGCCCATCAACTGGTGCTTACCTGGCATCTTTATTAATTCTCTACAACTTTCTAGTATTCATTTTGACCAATATATGTTTAGCTCATCTGTATTGGCTTTGGCACATTGAACAACACCTGATGTTCATTGTTTAGGAAGTGATCTTTGGTCTAATTTAATGAGGATCAAATTTGAGTCAGGTGTAGTAAATAGAACCTTCCTCATGCTGACATGATTTACTAGAATATTTAAGTGGTAAGTTCTTTCTAGCATGGTGCCTTTTTGGCATAAATCTGATGTTGGTGTTATTGGACAATTTCAGAAGGTGGTTTAAAATTACAAAGTGTTTTGGATAGGCTTTATTTTGGCTACTGACAAATAATGTTGAATTTCTTATAGATTAGGGCTATATTTTCATATGCTGGGTCATTAATGTTTAATACTTGTAGGGTATCATTTGTAATGAGGCCCAGGGATTTAGTTATTAAAATTAATAACATATAGAGCCATCCACAAAATTTTGCATTTTGTGTCTACTTAAAATCATGATTTTGTAATCAGTTATGTCAGCAGATACTCATTAGGCACCTTTTAATATATGAAAAACACACAGCATATGAAAAATGAGATCAATTCAAAACATTAATTCAATTCAAAAACTATAGAAAACAATTATGCAAGATAATAAATTAAATTTTCCTAAATTGCTTTTTCCATAGTGAGACTGACTTTAATGTATGCACTTGCAAAATGCAAAAACCATGGCAAGCATTTCAAAAATCGTACAAATCAAGTATTATTTGAAATAGAAGTAGCCATGACAAAACCTTACTTCTGGTTCGGTAAGTCTGAAACTCTCTGAAATCTTTGTTTCTAGTTGTGGTACAGAAAAAAAATTCAGGTTGGGGAAGCACCTCCCTGGGGTCATGGAAAGTCATATTGTTATGGATTCAAGTAGCTATTAATTCCTGAAAACTCATGGGCCATCTTATGGGAATGAGCAAAACCTATCCAAAGGAACTGTGGCGAACTTACGGCCTCAAGCAATGCTACTCAAAATGCCAGCCCTCCCGAAGATAAGGAGCTTTTCTCAGAATGTAAATCAATACATTGATTGTTGCCTTCATCGAGAAAATCTTAGTGTAAAAAATATCAGCTGAACTGCTCCATGACATAGTTGATTTACATTCTGGTGCAAGTCCCTTATCTTGTCATGGATCTGGTTTTGAGAAATTGGCGGCTAGTCCATGAACCACATTTGTAATAGCATTGGCCTAGAGCAGAGCTTCTCAATCTAGGTACTGTTGACATTTTGGACTCGCTAGTGCAAACTACTGTATTGTGTGGGTTGTCCTGTACAGGATGTGTGTGGGACATCACTAGATACCACTAGCACCTGCGCCAGTGAGTTGTGACAATCAAAATATTTCCTAAGATGGTCAATGTTCCATAAGTGAGGGTTGGGGTGGGGGGTGGGAGTGGGAGCAAAATCACCCCAGCTGTGAACCGCTGGCCTAGAGTATTTCTTGACTTCCAAATGATCTCTCTATTGGTACCATTCATAACATCTGAATGCCAATCTGTGGATAAAGTACTAAGTACAAGAATTTATTTGGGACTTATTATCTCAGTTTGTCATTAAACAATTACTTTATGAAGTCACATAGTATACTTAGTGTGTTTAGAGTAATACACAAGGTCATAGGGAGTTCATCATATATTTTTTTTTCTACAGCCTTAGGTGTTCAAGACCTAACACCCGCCAAAGAGCCTGATCTATCTCTGAAAATGGTTTTAACTGACACAGACAGGACCACTTAGTTATCTCTGCCATATAAAAAGTAGCAAATAAATTAAGCCCTAGTATTTAAACAGAACCGTTAATTAAAAATGTCTTTTTATAATGGAATTAACTATGTAACTGAAATGTTAGAAAACTATGTGCCTAACCAACTATTCACTGAATACAAAAGCCATATGTTTGCTTTCTTCTGGTTATTTATAAATAACAGAAGTAATAACAATAGTACCTCGTATGTCTCAAAATGCTTTCACAGACCTTATTTCCTTTCATCCTTGGGTTAGTATCTCTGTCATTACAAAATCTGCAGCTTTCATTCTGGCCTTTTGCATTCTGCCAGAAACATGATGGAGATCATTGAAACATAGTAACATTGATTTTTCTAAGCAGGTGCCCCCATGTGCGCACGCGGACACACACACACACACACACACACACACACACACGCTCACACACACAGACTGATGTTGCTTTTCTCACTACCTTCATAAAGAACAATGTCCATACAAGTTTTTCTGAATTCTGCCTGATGAAAGAGCCAGTCTAAATCATATTAAAGCCTAAAAAATTAAAGAAAAAAGTTTGTCTTCAAATAGTCGATCCACATGTCTTTTTTGGTTGAAATAGTTAGACATTGACTATAAGTCTGAAACCAGAAAGTTTTCATGGATCTTACTGACCTGTTATATAGGATTTGGTTAATTTTCCCCCTTTGTTGGAGCAAGTGTCAGACTTGGAGTTGTCAGGTTTGGTAGCAGTGATAAAAGGAGTATTATGGAGAATCAGAAGTATCAACGGCACACCTAACCGTTCAGGCCCTTCAAATGCAGAAAATTTTCTATTTGAGTCACAGATTTTTATCACGTTAAAACGCATGATGTGGGAACTTTTTATTGTAACACGTTTTAAGATAGCATGGCGGGCATACTCACTGGCGGCTAGCGAAAGGCCCTCCCACACCGCCCCCCCCCCCAGTCAGCTATCTTGCTTCTTTCCTGATACAGAGTTTCAAACAAGTAACTTAAAGAGACCTATGTATTGATTGAAGGGTTCTGTCTGTAAAGCATGGGACTACGCCCAAACGAATTGACTGTGGGGCTCCACTGGCTAGGCAGTTTTCAGAAAAAGTTGGTTCTGTCCTGACCAGACTTTCCCACTTCTGTATCCTCTCTACTTCACCTCGCTCATCCTATTTTCCATTTGAACACCTTCTCTTTTATTCTTTCTTTGGTAAATTAAAACAGTTATGAGATTAGAAACAGTGGTTGAATGGGAAATCAGAATACAGCAATTCAAAAGACCAGCGTAAAATAGTGCTTTAGTATCTGAGTCAGCAAGTGTTTCGGGCATTTTAAACTTTACAGAGCTGCATACTGCTTGATATTTGTTGGGGTCATGTTTAATATAGCAGAGTCTGATTTTGTCCCAGAACCTTCACACTGCCACATGGCTGGGAGCAGACTGCTTGTTGTAAGGTGGATCAGGCACCGTAATGGTGATTAATACTTCCCTGCATGGGGGTTCTTCAAAGCTGCCTGGGCTCGCCCCCTTGAGAAGCAAAAAGCAGCCCCTCTGGAAAACAGTATGGAGGCTCCTCAAAAAGTTGAAAATAGAGCTACCCTACGACCCAGCAATTGCGCTACTGGGTATTTACCACAAAGATACAAATGTAGGGATCCGAAGGGGTATGTGCACCCCGATGTTTATAGCAGCAATGTCCACAATAGCCAAACTGTGGAAAGAGCCAAGATGTCCATCAACAGATGAATGGATAAAAAAGATGTGGTATATATACACAATGGAATATTATGCAGCCATCAAAAGGAATGAGATCTCTCCATTTGCAACGACGTGGATGGAACTGGAGGGTGTTATGCTGAGTGAAATAAGTCAATCAGAGAAAGACATGGATCACATGACCTCACTGATATGAGGAAACCTTAATCTCAGGAAACAAACTGAGGGTTGCTGGAGTGGTGGGGGGTGGGAGGGATGGGGTGGCCGGGTGATAGACATTGGGGAGGGTATGTGCTATGGTGAGCACTGTGAAGTGTGCAAGACTGTTGAATCACAGATCTGTACTTCTGAAACAAATAAT
>NW_027397066.1:147188644-147253869 GCF_003265705.2 Callorhinus ursinus | reverse complement strand
TTTTCTGATTTGTTTAGAGTATATTTTCTGGGGATGTTGTTACCCTGTGAGCATTTTGTTCTCTCATTCATCTATTCTCCTCTGGACAAAATGACAAGATGGAAAAAATCACCTCAACAAAAAGAACAAGAGGTAGTACCGTCTGCCAGGGACCTACTCAATATGGGTATTGATATGATGTTGGACCTAGAGTTCAGAATCATGATTTTAAAGATACTAGCTGGGCTTGAGAAAAGCATGGAAGTTATTAGAGAAACCCTTTCTGGAGAAATAAAAGAACTAAAATCTAACCAAGTCGAAATCAAAAAGGCTATTAATGAGGTGCAATCAAAAAATGGGGGCACTAACTGCTAGGATAAATGAGGCAGAAGAAAGATTCAGCGATATAGAAGACCAAATGATGGAATATAAAGAAGCTGCAAAAAAGAGAGATAAACAACTACTGGATCATGAGGGCAGAATTCGAGAGATAAGCGATACCACAAGACGAAACAACATTAGAATAATTGGGATCCAAGAAGAAGAAGAAAGAGAGAGAGGGGCAGAAGGTATATTGGAGCAAATTATAACAGAGAACTTCCCTAATGTGGGGAAGGAAACAGGCATCAAAATCCAGGAGGCACAGAGAACCCCTCTCAAAATCAATAGAAATAGGTCAACACCCCGACATCTAAGAGTAAAACTTACGAGTCTCAGAGACAAAGAGAAAATCCTGAAAGCAGCTTGGGAGAAGAGACCTGTAACCTATAATGGTAGAATCATTAGATTGGCAACAGACCTGTCCACAGAGACCTGGCAGGCCAGAAAGGACTGGCATGATATCTTCAGAGCACTAAACGAGAAAAATAGGCAGCCAAGAATACTATATCCAGCTAGGCTCTCATTGAAAATTGAAGGAGAGAGAAAAAGCTTCCAGGACAAACAAAAACTAAAGGAATTTGCAAACACGAAACCAGCCCCACAAGAAATAGTGAAAGGGGTCCTCTAAGCAAAGAGAGCGCCTAAAAGCAACATAGACCAGAAAGGAAGACAGACAATATACAGTAACAGTCACCTAACAGGCAATACAATGGCAGTAAATTAATATCTTTTAATAGTTAGCCTGAATGTAAATGGGCTAAATGCCCCAATCAAAAGACACAGGCTATCAGATTGGATTAAAAAACAAGACCCATCAATATGCTGTCTGCAAGAGACTCATTTTTGACCCAAGACAACCCAAGATTGAAAGTGAAGGGGTGGAAAACCATTTACCATGCTAATCGACACCAAAAGAAAGCTGGGGTGGCAATCCTTATATCAGACAAATTAGATTTTGAGCCAAGACTGTAATAAGAGATGAGGAAGGACACTGTATCCTACTTAAAGGGTCTATCCAACAAGAAGATCTAACAATTGTAAATATCTATGTCCCTAAATGGGAGCAGCCAATTATATAAGGCAATCAATAACAAAAGCAAAGAAACACATTGACAACAATACAGTAATAGTGGGGGACTTTAACACCCCACTGAAATGGACAGATATCTAAGCAAAAGATCAACAAGGAAACAAAGACTTTAAATGACACACTGGACCAAATGGACTTCACAGACATATTCAGAACACTCCATCCCAAAGCAATGGAATACACATTTTTCTCTAGTGCCCATGGAACATTCTCCAGAATAGATCACATCCTAGGTCACAAATCAGGTCTCAACCAGTACCAAAAGTTTGGGAACATTCCTTGCATATTTTCAGACCACAGTGCTTGGAAAGTAGAACACAATCACAAGAGGAAAGTCGGAACGAACTCTAATACATGGAGGCTAAGGAGCATCCTACTAGAGTATGAATGGGTCAACCAGGAAATTAAAGAAGAATTAAAAAAATTCATGGAAAACAATGAAAATGAAAACACAACTGTTCAAAATCTTTGGGATGCAGCAAAGGCAGTCCTGAGAGGAAAGTATATAGCAATACAAGCCTTTCTCAAGAAACAAGAAAGGTCTTAAATACACAACCTAACCCTACACCTAAAGGAGCTAGAGAAAGAAACAGCAAATAAAGCCTAAACCCAACAGGAGAAGAGAAATAATAAAGATCAGGGCAGAAATCAATGAAATAGAAACCAAAAGAACAGTAGAACAGATCCACGAAACTAGGAGATGGTTCTTAGAAAGAATTAACAAGATTGATAAACCCCTGGCCAGACTTATCAAAAAGAGAAGAGAAATGACCCAAATCAACAAAATCATGAATGAAAGAGGAGAGATCACAACCAACACCAAAGAAATACAAACAATTATAAGAACATATTAGGAGTAACTCTATGCTAGCAAATTAGATAACCTGGAAGAAATGGATGCATTCCTAGAGATGTATCAACTACCAAAACTGAACCAGGAAGAAATAGAAAACCTGAACAGACCTATAACCACTAAGGAAATTGAAGCAGTCATCAAAAATCTCCCAAAAAACAAAAGCCCAGGACCAGATGGCTTCCCAGGGGCATTCTATCAGACATTTAAAGAAGAATTAATACCTATTCTTCTAAAACTGTTCCAAAAAATAGAAATGGAAGGAAAAACTTCCAATCTCGTTTTATGAGGCCACCATTACCTTGATCCCCAAACCAGACAAAGACTCCATCAAAAAGGAGAATTACAGACCAATATCCTTGATGAACAAGGATGCAAAAATTCTCACCAAAATACTAGCCAATAGGATCCAACAGCCCATTTAAAGGATTATTCACCACAACCAAGTGGGATTTATCCCTGGGCTGCAAGTTGGTTCAACATCCACAAATCAATCAACGTGATACAATAGATTAACAAAAGAAAGAACAAGAATCATATGATCCTCTCAATAGATGCAGAAAAAGCATTTGACAAAGTACAGCATCCTTTCTTGATCAAAACTCTTCAGTGTGTAGGGATAGAGGCTACAGACCTCAGTATCATAAAAGCCATCTATGAAAAACCTACAGTGAATATCATTCTCAATGGGGAAAAAGTGAGAGCTTTCCCCTGAGGTCAGGAATGCGGCAGGGATGTCCACTATCACCAATGCTATTCAACGTAGTATGAGAAGTCCCAGCCACAGCAATCAGACAACAAAAAGAAATCAAAGGCATCTAAATCAGCAAAGAAGAAGTCAAACTCTCACTGTTTGCAGATGAAATGATACTGTATGTGGAAAACCCAAAAGACTCCACCCCAAAACTGCTAGAACTCATACAGG
This sequence comes from Callorhinus ursinus, assembly GCF_003265705.2. Classification (NCBI taxonomy): domain Eukaryota; kingdom Metazoa; phylum Chordata; class Mammalia; order Carnivora; family Otariidae; genus Callorhinus; species Callorhinus ursinus. The sequence continues at coordinate 147,250,641 of NW_027397066.1, read as the reverse complement.
AATTCAGTAATGTGGCAGGATATAAAATCAATGCACAGAAATCAGTGGCATTCCTATACACCAACAACAAGACAGAAGAGAGAGAAATTAAGGACGTCGATCCTATTTACAATTGCACCCAAAACCATAAGATACCTAGGAATAAATCTAACCAAAGAGGCAAAGGATCTCTACTCAGAAAAGTATAAAATACTCATGAAGGAAATTGAGGAAGACACAAAGAAATGGAAAAACTTTCCATGCTCATGGATTGGAAGAACAAATATTGTGAAGACGTCAATGCTACCTAGAGTGATCTACACATTCAATGCAATCCCCATCAAAATACCATCCACTTTTTTCAAAGAAATGGAACAAGTAATCCTAAAATTTGGATTTTGGAACCAGAAAAAACCCCGAATAGCCAGAGGAATGTTGAAAAAGAAAAGCAAAGCTGGCAGCATCACAATTCCGGACTTCCAGCTCTATTACAAAGCTGTCATCATCAAGACACTATGGTACTGGCACAAAAACAGACACATAGATCAATGGAACAGAATAGAGAGCCCAGAAATGGACCCTCAACTCTATGGTCAACTAATCTTCGACAAAGCAGGAAAGAATATCCAATGGAAAAACAAAAGTCTTTTCAACAAATGGTGTTGGGAAAAATGGACAGCCACATGCAGAAGAATGTAACTGGACCATTTCCTTACACCACACACAAAAATAGACTCCAAATGGTTGAAAGACCTAAATGTGAGACAGGAGTCCATCAAAATCCTAAAGGAGAACAGAGGCAGCAACCTCTTTGACCTCAGCCGCAGCAACTTCTTCCTAGAAACATCGCCAAAGGCAAGGGAAGCAAGGGCAAAAATGAACTATTGGGATTTCATCAAGATGAAAAGCTTTTGCACAGCAAAAGTAACAGTCCACAAAACCAAAAGACAACCGACAGAATGGGAGAAGATATGTGTAAATGACATCTCAGATAAAGGGCTAGCATCCAAAATCTATAAAGAACTTATCAAACTCAACACCCAAAGAACAAATAATCCAATCAAGAAATGGGCAGAAGACATGAACAGACATTTTTCCAAAGAAGACATCCAAATGGCCAACAGACACATGAAAAAGTGCTCAACATCGCTCGGCATCAGGGAAATCCAAATCAAAACCTCCATGAGATACCACCTCACACCAGTCAGAATATCTATAATTAACAAGTCAGAAAATGACAGATGTTGGCAGGGATGCAGAGAAAGGGGAACCCTCCTACACTGTTGGTGGGAATGCAAGCTGGTGTAGCCCCTCTGGAAAACAGTATGGAGGTTCCTCAAAAAGTTGAAAATAGAGCTACCCCACGACCCAGCAATTGCATTACTGAGTATTTACCCCAAAGATACAAATGTAGGGATCCAAAGGGGTACGTGCACCCTGATGTTTATAGCAGCAATGTCCACAATAGCTAAACTGTGGAAAGAGCCAAGATGTCCATCGACAGATGAATGGATAAAGAAGGTGTGGTGTGTAACATATATATATATATATATATATATATATATATATATATACACATAGATACACACACACACACACACACACACACACACACACACACACTGGAATATTATGCAGCCATCAAAAGGAATGAGATTTTGCCTTTTGCAACGACGTGGACGGAACTGGAGGGTGTTATGCTGAGCGAAATAAGTCAATCAGAGAAAGACATGTATCATATGACCTCACTGTTATGAGGAATTCTTAATCTCAGGAAACAAACTGAGTGTTGCTGGAGTGGGGGTGGGGTGGGAGGGATGGGGTGGCTGGGTGATAGACATTGGGGAGGGTATGTGCTATGGTGACCACTGTGAATTTTGCAAGACTGTTGATTCACAGATCTGTACCTCTGAAACAAATAATGCAATATATGTTAAAAAAAAAAAAAGAAGAAGAAGAGAGCAGGAGGGGAATAATGAAGGGAAGGAAATCGGAGGGGGACATGTACCATGAGAGACAATGGACTCTGAAAAACAAACTGAGGGTTCTAGAGGGGAGGGGTGTGGGGGGATGGGTTAGCCTAGTGATGGGTATTAAATAGGGCACGTTCTGTGTGGAGCACTGGGTGTTATGCATAAACAATGAATCATGGAACTCTACATCAAAAACTAATGATATAATGTATGGTGATTAACATAACAATAAAAAAATTTAAAGAAAAAAACAAACAAAAAAAAGAATGTTCCAGTAGTTTTGTGTTTGTGTGTGTACATATGTTAAATATGACAAATTGATTCTAATATTTATATGAAAGAGCTGAAGACCTAGTATAGCTAAGTTAAACTTGCAACTTGTGACTTAAGGAAGTAGTGGGGGAGATCTTAATCAGGAGAATTTTCTTAACTGCTTTATAACCTGATTATCATATTGTTATCCAGAAATGGGAATAAATAAGTTGTTTTAAATATTCAAAATATATGTGCTCCATTTGGATTTTTCTGTATGATAATAAAGATAATATTTTTAAATTTTGCCTAATTTAAAAATTTTATTTAAAAAAATTTTTGTACCTTAGTTTATACTATGTATTGAATCATAATTGTTCATTCATATACATTATCATTGGTCCACACATGGCATCCTTTTATCTTATTTATTTCTTCTTTATTTACACAATAAAAAATGAACATCTGTGAACTCATTGCCCAATCCAAGAGTTAAAACCTTACTTCAAACTAGAGATGCAGTAAAATATTTTCTGTGTAGTAAATATTATTACTGCTTGCTTCTCCTTGTCCTTTCTTCTGGAAAAGAGACCTAGCAATAGTTTTCTTTTGTGGAACCTCCATTCCTTGAAGTCCTGATCAGATTATCAACTCAGATTCCCACCAATCCCTATCATAGATAAGTTTTGAAGTTTGACTCAAGCCCAGCCAATAAGATTTTCTTTTAAGGAATTTAAACTTGGGAGGAGCCATCTAAGGACAGAAGGCCATCCTGATGGAAGGACTCTAGAGAAACTGCCCATATTTCCTGTAAATGAGAGCCCCAGATGCAACTTGGATCTTGTCTTCTCAGCCTGGATGCTATATTCTTCTTAAGGTTCTGTGATGAACTCAATAACATTCTAAGAAATCAAATTCTTTATTCTTTTCCTTAAGTTAGTCTGAATCAATTTCAGTTGCTTGCTTGTCTGCTACCAAGAATTATAGCAATTACTCTCTGTATTGAATTTAATTGTCCACATGAGTAATGACCCTGTTTCATAGATATGTGAATATCTGAGGTCTAAGTCTAGGCTCATCGAACTTAGCTACTGTTCTATGACACAATACCCACCAAGGAAATCTCCATGTCACTGAAAAGTCCATTTATCCAACCTGAATCAATGAACACATCTTCAATCAATCTTTGAAAAATTATCAATAAATAAAATGAAAGAATGTGAGAAAAAGACACCCTGGTGTATCTAAAAGAAAATAAAACCTACTTACATAAACCACACTGCTGAATTTCTACTTCTTGGGTAAAGATCTTAAGACATGTACCATGAGGCCTCAAGCTCCTTGAGCCCCATATGTAACAATTTTTTCCTTCTTACAGGAAACAGATGGGATTAACAGACAGTTACATTGTCTGTGAAAATGAAGTATGGTTCCCCTCTTTCCGTAGATAGACTGCTTGTCTGAAGCAAGGGAAACCATAATATCTCAAGTTTATATTTTAAAAAACCCTCTTTGTTTAGAAATCATTCTTATTTGTTTTGTACGCCTTTGTAAAGCAGTAGGGAAAAACCTGCTCTTCAGAGGGATAAGAAGCAAGACTAGATGTCATCAGGGCTAACAATTCTTGCAGGGAACAACGTAATAGGTAATGGAGGAATTAGAATACCTCCTTGCCTGTTCCTTTGGGAAAGGTCAACTGGTTGTCCCCTAGCAGTTTGCCTATGTTAAGTAGGCTGACCTTGTATCTACTTGCATCACCAGGTAAACCATACTGGCTCTGGAGTCTCAGACTAACTAGACAATTGAGGAATCCTACCTTCAGTAGAAACTACCAACAGTGCATTCAGCACATACTCAGTGAAGAAATAAATGATAGCAATTTCTTTCCAATCACATCCATTCAAATTAGTATCTTTGGTCATTAGCCACTCAACCAGTTATAAATCCCCTTTATGTTATCAATATCCTTCAACATTCCTTCATGTTATTTTTAAGAATATGGATGATCCCTGACTTATAATAGTCTGACTTACAATTTTTTGACTTTAGCATGGAGCAAAAACAATCTGTATTAAGTAGAAACCATACTTTGAATTTTGATCTTTTCCTGGGCTAGCAATATGTGGTAGATCCTCTCCTGTGATGCTGGTCAGCCACAGCTCCTGGTCAACCATGTGATCACAGAGTAAACAACTGATATATTTGCAAACATTCTGTACCCAGATGACCATTCTGTTTTTCACTTTCAGGGCAGTTATTCAATACATCGCATGCAATATTCAATATTTTATTATAAAATAGGTTTTGTATTAGATGATTTTGCCCAACTGTAGGCTAATCTAAGTGAAAAGAGTGCGTTCGCGGCAGGTTAGGCTAAGCTATGATGTTTGGTAGGTTAGGTGTATTAAATGCATTTTTAACCTATGATATTTTTAACTCACTATAAGTCTATCAAGATGTAAGCCCATGGTAAGTCGAGGAAGATCTGTATTAGGAAATATTTGTCTTGTTCAGATCCAGAAATGCCTATTGCATTTTTTTATCAGCCATAATCATAGGCATATTTAAGGGAGAAATCAAATTACTTAGACCTAAATAAAGTCAGTGAAGCCATGTTGACTTGGTTACCAACTTTTGGTTACCAACTTCCTTTCAAGATGGTTGAAAACCATCATTTTAATAACCTGTATTAAAATCAGTAATTACCTGTATTTGGTGGATTTTTTTCAGGACTGCATTGATTTGTTTTATACTTCTAGGATTTCTTCCATTCTTGATAAATTCTTATGGATGGAATGTTAACTGAAGTTCCCTGATATCTTCTGTAAATTTGCTCAGTAATCTTTGAAGTTTGTATCAAGTGTCTTATACTCACTTATCTAAAGTATTTACATGCTTACAATCTATTGTAGGCCTCAATTGCTTCTATCAGTATTTGGTTTACCTTTTTCAGAAAACAAAATCTTTACTGAGAAAGAAAAAATAAATTAAAAGGTTTTTTTTCTTTTTGTAATACATCAGTATTTTATTGCTGGTCCAAAGCACTAAGCTTATCTAGAACATAATCTAGAATGCCCTTTTATGTGTTCATGGCAAATCTATTGTTATATAACTCTTTGTGGTTGGGCCTTCTCTCATGATTATAGTATCTGGTCATATTCTTTCTTGGAATTAGTGAGGATTTGAGGATGTCATATTTCAGTCCCTCACATAAGACACTTCACACAAGCTCTTTCCTTTTAGTCTGTTTTTATGGAGGACTTATTTCTAGGAGAAACTCCCTGCTTTTTTCTTCCTTTTTGAAGAATCTGAAAGAAGGTAATTGATAAGATGAGCTCGGTTCTCTTCCTAAACCACACATCTGTGAAAATTACTATGATAGACTGGACCTTACGTGTGTGTGTGTGTGTGTGTGTGTGTGTGTGTGTATATAAAATGCATATGTGTACATGTGTACAACATATAGAGTCTTACCTAATTGTATGTTTATTTAAACTGTATACTTGTTTGTGTGTATATATATATATACATATACACACATATATGTATAATACATTATTAATACGTATATTTACATATACACATCAGGATATTAAAATAAAGAGTTAGCTGAAGTGTCAAATATTACCATGCAAAATATGCAAGAAAGAAGTTGGGGGAAACTAGTTAGAGGACTTTATACTTTTTATTCATATTGATAGTATGAAATGGCCAGGAATTGGAAAATAGGGAAGGAATATTGAAGGTTGTTTGGAATGAGTTATCCTATGTGCCTTACTTCCTTCTTTTTTGGAGGGGGGAGTGCATAGGAGGATACCTCCTTAGAGAACTGAATTTCCGGAGGACCAACCACCTGGAGAATGTGATATATGATCCTCTTTCTTTCCCCCAAACACACAGTTTGGGTGACAAAGTGAACTTTTGTCTGTGTCACCTTCAAGAATTCTAAGCTTGAGAGCTGCCTGGGCAGGTCGATGGCAGCAGAGCCTAGGACTGCATTTTGGCAAATAATAGAGCCTCCAGAGTTTGTCAAAAGAAAGAAAGAGATGTGGACATGTGTGATGCAAAGCCCACAATTGGAAGTCTTTGATTCTGTCCCAGAGACAGACTAGAGGGGAGAGGAGAGTCAGCTGAGGGAAGCTGTCAGTGGCTTCCTGATGTTCAGTGGCTATAGAAGGAGCCACAACTGGCTGGAATAGTGACAAAATTGCCCATGTCATGGAATGTAGGTGGGAAGTTTCCAGCCATGGGAGGTCCAAGGAACTCAGGATCATGTCATGAAGGAGATAACTCTATGCACCAACCGAACCCAGAAAGACAAAGGATCACCAGTTTCATTCCAACCAGTCAAAACCACCTATTGGCGTCAAAAATCTTTTTTCATGTTGGGAAGGAGCTTCTCAGGTACAGGCATAGCTCTAAGATATTGTAGGTTCAGGTTCAGTTCCAGACCACCACAATACAGTGAATACTGCAACAGAGCAACTCAAAGGGATTTTTTGGTTACCTGGTACATATAAAAGTTATGTTTACACCATACTGTAGTCTATTGTGTGCAATAACAATATGTTTAAGAAAATCAATTTACACCCCTTAATTAAAAATATTTTATTGCTAAAAAATGCTAGCTTTCAGTGAGTTCTAATCTTTTTGCCGGTGGAGGGTCTTGCTTCATTGTTGTGGACTGCTGACTGATCAGGGTGGTGGCTGCTGAAGGCTTGGAGTGGCTGTGGCAATTTCTTAAGATAAGGCAACAATAAAGTTTGCTACACTGAATCTTACTTTCATGAACAGTTTCTCTATGCCATGCAATGTTGTTTGATAGCATTTTACCCACAGTAGAACTTTTTCAAAATTGAAGTTAATCCTCTCAAATTCTGCTGCTGCTTTATCAACGAAGTTTACAGATTATTCTAAATCCTTTGTTGTCACATCAACAGTCTGCCAGGAGTAGATTCCATCTCAAAAACATTTTTCTTTGCTCACCCATGAGAAGCAACTCCTCATCCAAATTCAGGTTTAATCATGAGATTATAGCAATCCAGTTCCAGCTTCAGGCTCCACTCCTAATTCTAGTTCTCTTGCCATTCTATCACATCTCCAATTACTTCCAATATTGAAGTCTTGAACCCCTCAAAGTCATCCATCAGGTTTGGAATCAACTTCTTCCAAATTCCTGTTCACATTGATTTTTTGACCTTTTCCCATGAATCAAAAATGTCCTTAATGGCATCTAGAATAGTGAATCCTTTACAGAGGTTTTCAATTTATTTTGCCTAGATCCATCAGAGGAATCACTATGATGGTGCTAGACCCTTACAAAAATGTATTTCTTAAGTAACAAGACTAGAAAATTGAAATTACTTCTTGATCTATGGACTGCAGAATGAATGTTGTATTAGCAGGCATGAAAATGACATTAACCTCATTGTTTATCTCCATTGGAGCTCTTGGGTGCCCAGGCATACTCTCAACGAGCAGCCAGTTTTGAAAGAAACCTTTCTTTCTGGACAGTAGTTCTCAACAGTGGGCTGAAAATATTTAGTAAACCATGTTGTAAGCAGGTGTGTTGTCTTCCAAGCTTTTAGAGAGCACAGGCAGAGTAGATTTAGCATAATTCTTAAAAACCTTAGGATTTTCAGAATGGTCAGTGAGCACTGGCTTCAGCTTAAAGTCACCAGCTGCATTAGCCCATAACAATAGAGTCAGCCTGTCCTTTGAAGCTTTGAAGGCAGGCATTGACCTCTCCCCCCTAACTATGAAAGTCCTATATGGCATCTTCTTCCAATAGGAGGCTGTTTCATCTGCATTGAAAAATTGTTGTTTAGTGCAGCTACCTTCATTAATTATCTGAGCTGGATCTTCTGGATAACTGGCTGCAGCTTCTATATCAGCCCTTGCTGCTTCACTTTTCATTCTTCTGTAATGGAGGTGGCTTCTTAAACCTCATGAACCAACCAACTTTTCTTCAGTTTCCTCACCTCTCCCGGCCTTCACAGAACTGAAGAGAGTGAGGGCCTTGATCTGGATCAGGCTTTAGCTTAGGGGAATGTTGTGCCTGGCTTAATCTTCTGTTTGGACCACTAAAACTTTTTCCATATCAGCAATAAGGCTGTTTCTCTTTCTTATCATTCACTGTGTTCACTGGAGTAGCACCTTTCTCCTTCAAGGACCCTTCTTCTGTGTTCACAACCTAGCTAACTGGGTGGTGCAAGAGGCCTAGCTTTCAGCTTATCTCGGCTTTTGACCTGCCTTCCTTGCTAAGCTTAATCATTTCTAGTTTTTGGTTTAAAGTGAGAGATGTTAGAGTCTTTCTTTCACTTGAATACTTAGAGGCCATTGTAGGGTTATTAGTTGGCCTAATTTCAATATTGTTGTGTTTTGGGGATGAGGGAGGCCCTAGGAGAAGGAGACTGATGGGGGAAGGGGTGGTCCATGGAGCAGTCGGAACATATACAACAAGTATCTATTAAGTTCACCATCTTTGGGGTGTGTGGGTGGCTCAGGTGGTTAAGTGTCTGACTCTTGGTTTTGGCTCAGGTCATGATTTCAGGGTCATGAGATTGAGACATGCGTTGGGCCTGCTTAGAATTCTCTCTCCCCCTCTCCCTCTGCCCCTCCCTATCAGCTCACGTGTGTGCACATGATCTCTCTCTCTAAAAAAAAAAGTTCACCATCTCATATGGGCATGGTTCATGGTATCCCAAAATTTATAATAGTAACATCAGAGGTCACTGATCACAGATCACCATCACAAATATAATAATAATGAAAAAGTTAGAAATATTGTGAGAATTAAAAAAATGTGACTCAGAGACACAGGATTGCCATAAACCTTCAATTTATAAAAAAAGGCAGTATTTGTAAAGAATAAAGTGAAGCACAATAAATTAATGCTATGCCTGTATATGGAAGGAGAAGAAACAGACTAACTCCACTTCCTTATTTGTACATGGTCCTCCTGTATTTTTGATTCTCACGTAGCAGAAGACAGTTGAACTATATAATCAAACCTATGATTTGCAACTTAGTGAGACTTTAGGACTTCTAACTGCTTTCAAGTGACCACACTTATAGGGTAGATTTTCTTTCTCTTTTTAAGATTTTATTTATTTATTAGAGAGAGAGAGAATGAGCGAGAGAGTGCATGAGAGGGAGGAGGGTCAGAGGGAGAAGCAGACTCCCCGCTGAGCAGGGAGCCCCATGTGGCATTCGATTCCGGAACTCCAGGATCATGACCTGAGCCGAAGGCAGTCGCTTAACCAACTGAGCCACCCAGGCACCCCATGGGGTGGATTTTCATCCAGATCCCTGGGAGGAACTAGGTCACTGCCAAATTTGTGAGAATGGTGGTTAAAAAAATAAACTTACTTTGCAATTGCTCTCTCTGAGTCATATCTGTCACCCAGGAAAACCATTAAGATAGGCTGCATCATATGGATCCTGTTGTATGTCTAAATACCTATTATTTTAACCATGTTTTAATAATATAGTATATTTATGATTGCCTAGTGTTCCCTAATTATCCCATGAGCACTGTTTTCTATTCCTGGTTTTATTACTTCTCTGTGTAGACAAACTGAAGTGATACTCAAGTCCCTTACATTTTAACAATGTCCTTCATCCAATGACCATTAGTTCCTTTGTCATCTACTTGCCTTCCTATCCATTTCTTTCTTCCTATTATCCACTTGTGTTTTGAATGGTGATTTTGTTTTTTTAAACTTCACAATCACTACTTAAGCTTTCATTACACACTTATACTGCCTTACCTTGAATTAATTTATTCAACTGCTCTCCAGTGAAACACATGCTTTTATTTAGCACTTTTATTTATTTAGAGATCAATACCCCTGCTTCTTGAGATCCACCTGATTTAACAGTCACAGGCTAAAATGGAACTGCAAGTTTGGATGTGGAAAATCAGTATCAGCCTCCTAGCACCTGACAGATAAAAAACAAAAGATGCTGGGTGGCTTATTTATTTGTTTATTTATTTAAGAGGCATTTAGAGAGTATTAATTTTTTTAATTAGAGTATAGTTGACACGCAAAGTTACATTAGTTTCACGTGTACAACTTAGTGGTTCAACTTCTCTAGATGTTATGCTGTGCTCACCACAAGTGCGGCTGTCATCTGTCACCACAAAATGCCATCACAACATCATTGACTATTTTCCCTATGCTATATTTCTTTTTTTTTTTTTTTAAATGGACTCCATGCCCAGCACAGAGCCCAAGGTGGGGCTTGAACTCACGATCCTGAGATCAAGACCTGAGCTGAGATCAAGAGCTGGACACCTAACTGACTGAGCCACCCAGGGCACCCACCTTGCTGTATTTTTAAAATCCACATAGAACAGTCAGGAGCATCCTAGAAATTTGTTCTTTTTGAGAAAATGCCAGTTCTTCTAGTCCAGCGGTTCATAAGGACAGTCAGGGGTTTGTGGGAGCTCAAAATTATTTTCATAATGATACTAAAATATTAGTTGCTTTTGCCCTCTCATTCTGTCATTAGTGCAGAGTAGATGACATTGGAACACCAACATACAAATGGTTAGTGGGATATATGCTTGTGTTCTCCTGTTTTTAAATGCTCATTTAAAATTTTTAGTTAGGTAAATTTTGATAGATTATAACCACATAAACAAACGCTTGTTGGGGTCCTTAGACCAAAGAATTTAAGAACCTGCATTCTAAAACTGTTTTTTAAATATTTAATATACAAGTAATTATATAATAAAAGTGGAGTAAAACTGGTCTAAATGAATATATATATATATATACGTAATTGCTAGAGTTCTAAATGCATATATATATATATATATATATACACACACACATACATATATATATAATGGTTAGAGTCCTCAGAAATTCTGAGTCTTATATTGTTTTTACTGTCTTATTCATATAGTTTACTATGACAAAAACATTTGGAAAATCTTAATTTTGTTGATAACCACTTAACCAAAAAGGTCAGAGCTACAGTTTGATGATTTAGTGTCCTGACGTAAGTATTTTTGAAGAATTATTGCCTTGCATATTAAGTTAATTGGATATAGATTTACTTTTAAATTATGTAGTCCAGTGTCAACATACTTCAATTAAAAATCACTAACTAACTAAATAATAAGTAAATAATGTAGTCTAGGGGAAGCAAATGAAAGGTATAATATTGGATATATAATGTGGTAAACCAGTCATATAAGATAAACTCATCTTTTCTAGTTACTCTGAGAATATTTACTGATAAGTATTATCTCTCATTATCCATTTTCGTAAAAACTTCAATGCATTTATTGAAGCAGAGCTTTTCTCTCTTAATTTGTTGTATAGAAAGCAGTCCAGGGAAAACAAAAAGATGCAAAAGCCAAGAACTAGGAATGCCTACAAAGTAGAGGAAGACTATACCTCTTTTAGACAAGTCAACGTTTTTTATTCAAATATTTAAAATTAAATGAAATGACAAAAGGAAAAGGTTCTTTTAAGGTTTGTACATTTAGGACAGAAAAAATTAAGGATGGCTAGCCCAGAGGTAGAGAGTGATTTATAAAGAGAAAAGTTAAAACCAAAAATAGTCTTCTCAAGTCTTGCTGTATGGAAAATAGGAAGACATCCTGATCAGTGACTGGGGAAACATTAGGTAGTTGGAAGTTTAGAGATATAATTAGGAAAGTTACACAAAGGGTTTTCTCAGAATTGATTGAATCACACACATTATCATTGACAAGGGACAACAAATGAATAATACATTATTTAGATGACAAAGGGGTGTTAATGCCCAGGAAAGGAGCCTTTAAAAAATTTAGTGACTTGGGAAGACTGTCCAAGATTACAATCCCTTGAAAAGAAAAATATTGATAATAAAAACAAATTAGGAAGGAAATATACTCCATCAAGTATGAAAAATTAGAAAAAAAGGAGATGAATATCTGGGAGGTAAAAAGTAAACCTTTGATGAAGAATTAATGAAAGGGGACCTCACAACGAAGCTGTGAGACAGTCATAAGCTGTTGGTACTGTTTATGCCATTGTTATAAATTACCCCACACCCCTTTTCGTCATTATTTACTTATCTTTCCTGGTTGTTTTTGGCTTCAGTACAGTTAGTTATTATATATTTCTTTGTCTAGTATTCTGATTTTTTTTAAGCCTTTGACCTCCTACTTTTTCCTTAACTACATTATTAAGGGAGAAGAAATGTGACTGACACTTAAAAGGTCTCATCTATGCCCTAGAAACTATGATGAATACTTTGTATAATATGATTTAATCTTCACAAAAATTTGTGAGATACATAGAATTATCTTTATTTTCCAGATGATAAATCGCAAGCATGATTTGCCAAAGATTATACAGCTAGGGAATGACCAGGCTCAGTTAGCATTCTTTCCACTACACTATAGTGATTTCAAAAGTAATTGCTAATCATAATTATGAATATGGGACACTCTGGAATCGTTAAAGAAAGATTAAGTACTACTCAGTGCATAATATTCGTTTAATTTCAGAAGCAACTGAAATAACTCTTTTCTTTAACAATTAACCCACTTGATTTTATTGTATCACTGGTGGTAGAAATAACAAAATGCTTACGGGCACATACAGAAGCACATTCCTCCTGTCGGCTGAGGGAAACAGGAGGGGGTTCCTGGAAAATTTGGTGGGTGTCTCTCTCTGGCAAGGAATGTCAGGCCAAGCCTCCAGGTCTCAGCTATGGAGGGAATGCTCTTATTTTCCTTCTGTTTTTCAGTCTCTGCTTAGAGACATAGTGCTCTCCGGCTTCCTCCCAGCTGCCAACTCCATAGCTTATTGGCTTTCACTCACTTATGCCCTGAGAAGTCTTTTACAGAAATAGCACAGCGGCTTACAGATCTGCCTTCTCTTACTGCTCAAATGCACCAATATTTCTTAGCCCTTGGTACACAGGCCAATTTTGTTAAAAAGGTTTTTGTTCCCCGAGGAATTGTTAAACAATATATCTGTGTCACAATTATTTTAAATAGTGGAGTTCATATGAGACATCTCTGCCATGACGACTTGCATATATTGGGCAGCCGGTGCATTATAAATTGAATAAAAAGCAATTCCATTCAAAGCCGTAGAGGGGTTGTGATTCAAGGCAAAGAGAACAGCAAACCTGGTGCACAGTAGAAACAGCTTTAAAATATGCAAATTACCAGGCTTTACATAAGATAAAATGAATCAAAATCTCCAGTGTTCAGCATAAAACTAAGTTTTTCAATGGCTCCCCTAAGCCCCGCGATGTAGAGAGTGAGCTTTTTCCGGGGGTCCCCATGAGGACAGGAGAAACATCCCTCAGGGCTAGAGAGTTGTGAAATGAGGCTGGGAAGCTGGGGAGGAGACAGACTGGGGAGGGCTTCCTACACAAGGGTAAGAGTTTATACTAATCTAGCAGTCAGTAGGGAGATATTTGATTTGTGCTTTAAAAAGACCACTCTTGGGGCACCTGGGTGGCTCAGTCGGTTGAGCGTCTGCCTTTGGCTGGGATCATGATCTCGGGGTCCTGGGATGGAGTCCTGCGTCCGGCTCCCTGCTTGCCAGGGAATCTGCTTCTCCCTCTCCCTCTGCCTTTTCCCTCTGTTCCTGTTCTCTCTCTCAATCTGTCAAATAAATGAATGAAATCTTAAAAAAAGAAAAAAAGGTCACTCTGGAGTGTGGTGCGTATACTGATGGTGGCAAGAGTAGAGTCAGGGAGCCAGCTTAGAGGTGATTTTGTTGGTCCAGATGAAGAGAATGATGGTCACTTTGATTAGCAGAGTGCCGGTGGTGTGGGGAATGGGGGTAAATAAAGGGATTTGCAAGATATTTGAAAGATAGAATTTAATGACTTATTACATAGGTGGAATGGGGGAATAGGAAGCATAGGCTACTTTTCCAATCCTAACAGATAACATAATTCATAGTCTATTAACAATTTCAGGACTGAAAACTTACGTATTTTGAAAATTAGGTAAATAGTGTTAGAACTTAAGGGCATCTGGGTGACTCAGTGGTTTGAGCATCGACTCTAGGTTTTGGCTCAGGTCATGATCTCAGGGTGGTGAGACTGAACCCCACATCAAATCCCTGTTTGAGATTGTCTCTCCTTCTCCCTCTGCCCTTCCCTGCTCCTGTGCTCTCTCTAAATTTAAGAAAAAAATAGTGTTAAAACTTAATTAGTGCTCCAAACTAGAGAAAGGGGAGGCTATGTCCCATTTTTAATTATCTAAAAAATTTTCTGCAATTTTATGCATAGTACAACCAGTCTTTCTGTTGATATCCCTTATAGACCATTATTTCTAAGCTTAATCTCTCATATTACAATTTTGGTTTGTTTAATTTTCTCCTGCTTTTGTACACAGAGCAGTTAGTTAGCATCCTTGACTTTGGACATATCATTAGGAGTTGCCACCATGATTCATTCACAGATTATCAATGACACCAAGGGCTATACTGTAGAGAACTATAGATGTTGCCTTGAAGACTCCCATTATAAAATTTTAGGGTTATGTCCCAGAAAATCCCAACTTTCAATCAATAATCTATTTAGAATGTTTTAGTTTGCTCATTATTGAAAACTTTCATATTCTGGCTTCTTTTTATACAACATAATTGTAAGAGAAGGAGTTTCTTAGGCTTTCCATTTCTCCTAAAGTTCATGAAAAGGTAATTCATAAAAGAAGAACAACTTAGTGCTAATATGTTTAAAAAATAGCTGAACCTGATTTTTAACAAAAGGATAATGCTGCATGTGAAACATTTAGCACAGGATCCATATAATTAAAAGCAAAGTACACTGATTGACTTATTTCACTGCATAGTATTCCATGGTATATATATATACATACATATATGTATATATATATACCACATCTTAAGTCAATCAGAGAAAGACAAGTATCATATGATCTCACTGTTACGAGGAATTTGAGAAACAAGACAGAGGATCATAGCAGAAGGGAGGGAAAAATGAAACAAGACGAAACCAGAGATGAAGACAAACCGTAAGAGACTCTTAATCTCAGGAAACAAACTGAGGGTTGCTGGAGTGGTGGGGGGTGGGAGGGATGGGGTGGCTGGGTGATGGACACTGGGGAGGGTATGTGCTATGGTGAGCGCCGTGAATTGTGTAAGACTGATGAATCACAGACCTGTACCCCTGAAACAAATAATACATTATATGTTAATAAAAAAATCTTACTTTAAAAACTAAAAAAAGCAAAGTACACTATTAATACTAAGTCTAAGAATTCTTAGCTATAATAGATATTTATTCTTTAAATGATGGTAAATGGTGAAAATCAATTCTTTAATATCCTCAATTTAGTCCCATAGTTTCTGGTTTTTCACCTAGATTACAGAAAGGAATCTATTACTAAAATCATTAAAACATAAATATCCCAATCTTGGGCAAAATAATAGAAACACAGATGCTATATAGTTGTTAATAATTTACCACAAATCTAAACTCATTAGTTATTCCTTAGTTTGCCAGATGCATTATTTATGGGGTCTTTCCCTGTTGGTGGACTATGGCTGTCATATTAATTTTTAATCAAATTGTGAAATTTTATAAGTAATTCTTAAAGCCAGGTGAATAAAAAGAGAAAGATCTCTGGAAACAGTATTACAATGTATCCTATTTCTAGAAACACATTTATCACTCATTCTAAATATCAAATATCAGAATGATTTTAAGGAGGATAGTTAGGACACATCACACATCCATTTTCTCTAAGTAAATTTAGAGCTTATTTGTGGCTGTGAAGTCCTATATTTTCTGCCTTTAAAGAAGCAGCCCGAAACTGAATATTTATGATCCTGACACTGCCCCTTTTTTGTTTTCCTCAGGGATTTTACCCAGCCCAATGGAGAAAATGAGAACCGACATTCTCTGCAATCTGTCAAGTGCTAAAACTATTTTCCCGCAAATACAGTAAAAAATTATCTTAGCATTAAAATGCATAAATTGGAGAGATCATGAAAGAAAAATTCAGAAGCTTTAAGGAATTATTAAGTAGTTAATAGTTAGCTCTGAGCTAACTCTCCATTCACCTAAAAGCATACACATGCTCACATATAGATCGCCTTATCAAGTATGGTGCAGATGGAAATTTCAGGTACATGTTCTTGGGAGTTGAATATTATTATGTGTGTGTGCGTGTGTGTGGTTTATTTTTTTTTTCAGACTAAAACCAAAATCTGTGAAATATAGATCCTTTAAAAGGAGCTTGTGTATCAGCATATTCTATCTGACTTGGTAGGAAAAAATTACATTTATACATCCAGTTAGAATCAACAACACTGGCTTTGAGGATAGGGTTTGTCATTTATTTACTGGTTTCAAGATTTTGGATTGGTCAGCAGACATTTCAGAGGCTTGGTCTCTACCTGGAAAATGAGGATACTTTTTTTTTTCTCTTTTTACTTGTTTTTATTTTTAAATTTTAAAACATTTTTAATTTTTTTTATGTTCACTAGCCACTCTATAGTACATCATTAGTTTTTGATGTAGTGTTCAGTGATTCATTAGTTGCATATAACACCCAGTGCTCATCACAGCATGTGCCCTCCTTAATACCCATCACCCTGTTACCCCCACCTCCCACCCACCTCCCCTCTGAAATCCTCAGTTTGTTTCCTGGGTCCATAGTCTCTCATGGTTCATCTCCCTCTCTGATTTCTCCTCCTTCAGAATTCCCTCCCTTCCCCTATAGTCCTCCATGCTATTGCTTATGTTCCACATATGAATAAAACCATATGATAATTATCTTTCTCTGCTTGACTTACTTCACTTAGCATAATCCCCTCCAGTTCCATCCATGTCGATGCAAATGGTGGGTATTCATCATTTCCGATGGCTGAATAATATTCCATTGTATATATAAACCACATCTTCCTTGTCCATTCATCTGTTGAAGGACATCTTGGCTCCTTCCACAGTTTGGCTATTGTGGACATGCTGCTATGCCCCTTCCTTTCACTACATCTGTATCTTTGGGGTAAATACCTAGTAGTGCAATTGCTAAGTAGGGTAGCTCTATTCTTAACATCTTGAGGAACCTCCATACTATTTTCCAGAGTGGCTGTACCAGTTTTCATTTCCACCAACAGTGTAAGAGGGGTCCTTTTTCTCCACATCCTCGCCAACATTTGTTGATTCTTGTTTTGTTAATTTTGGTGTAAGGTGGTATCTCATTGTGGTTTTGATTTGTATTTCCCTGATGGCTAGTGATGTTGAGCATTTTTTCATGTGTCTGTTAGCCATTTGGATGTCTTCTTTGGAGAAGTATCTGTTCATGTCTTCTGCCCATTTTTTGACTGGGTTATTTGTTTTTTTGAGTATTGAGTGTGAGAAGTTCTTTACAGATCTTGGATATCGGCCCTTTATCTGTAATGTCATTTGCAAATATCTTCTCCCATTCCGTGGGTTGCCTCTTAGTTTTGTTGACTGTTTCCTTTGCTGTGCTGAAGTTTTTATCTTGATCAAGTCCCAAAAGTTCATTTTTGCTTTTGTTTCACTTGCCTTTGGAAACGTATCTTTAAAGAAATTACCGTGGCTGATGTCGAAGAGGTTACTGCCTATGTTTTCCTCTGGGATTTTGATGGATTCCTGTCTCACATTGAGTTCTTTCATCCATTTTGAGTTTATCTTTGTGTATGGTGTAAGGGAATGGTCCAGTTCATTCTTCTATATGTAGCTGTCCAATGGAAAATGAGGATTCTGATATTGCCTGCACCACACAGTTGTAATAATCGGATGAACATGTGACAATGTGAAGTTCGTGTAAGGAATTGTGTATTACTGCTTTTATTATGTGTGTGAGCCTAAATTTGAAATGAAACACAAAAGAACATTATCTTGTCCAGAGAGGGGTGAGGCCCAGGAACGAAATACGGATGATTTAAAGTGCATTGAAAATGTAAATATGATTGGATCTTTTGAAGAAAAAGCTCATTCCTAGAGGAACATAGAAACTCAAAGGACAAGGCATAACAGTGGGTTCTGTTCCTGTATTCAGGAATAGGTATGATTCAGCCACTTAGTACTTTGGTGTACAAAGTTTTAATAAAGTTAAAAATGACATAAATGTTTATAGTGTTTACCTCTAGTTTTCTCATTGTTTTTTTCTACAAAAATTTGCTTGTACATACTATTTCATCAAAATAATCATATAGATAACTTGCATTCTTGCCCTTACGATTGACAAATATGTGGCCAGAATGTCCTTTTTGAATATTTATTCCCTTGGAGAAAAAAGATAGTATTACAGAAGAAAGCTCCTGAGGACCAGAGTAACAATCTCCACAGATTTATTTTTAAATGCAGTGGTCTAATTATTTTGAATATTAATCAAGTTCTTAACACAGACATTGAGTTAGATTACTCTCAAGTAGTCTCTTTGGTAAAACCTAAGCAAGGATATTGTTATGTTTAATATCTAACCCATGGATGGCAAAGAGCATCTTGAGCCTCAGAGGGACAGGCTACCTGTTGACTGCTTACACCTCTAACTGGCCTAGAAGACAAGCAGATGGGGAACTATGAGGCTGGAAATAGACCTCCCTCTGCCGACCCCCCCCCCAACTCCTTTAATGTGCTATGAAAGAAGCTGGGTCAGTTTTTTTTTTTTTTTAAGTTGCCTAGCTAAATTATAGAAAGGATTAGTTTTTATTTAGTTGTAGACTCAAAAAGACAATTCACTCTGGCCTAGTATTTTAAAATATGGAGAAGTGATGGGTGGATGAAAAGTTTATAAAGGAGTTAGTTTGGGAACATACAAGAAAGTGGATGAGAAGAAAGATGCTCCAGTCCCTTCTTCAGGGACAGCACACTTGAGAGCGAAAGACTATGGTTTTATTTTGGTTACTCTGCTAATCCATTCCGGCTTAGTCTTTTTCTTGGTGCCTTTGGATATCACAGGAATAGATCTTACTATATGCGTGAATGAACAGATAAATGGATAAAGAGGCTGGTATGGGACAAATTTTCCATAGATCTGTCCCAAGAGGTGTGTTGGCCTAGGCTATCATTTTAGCAATCAAGACATCTATAACTGAGTAGAAATTCCAATGAAAAATAAATGATCAAATGACAAAAATTAGTCATATTTTACACTAATCAACAAGGTTTCCTAAATTACTTTGCTTTGGTATTTCATTATCCAGGTTTCTAAAAACTGTACCTGTACTGGTCTTTGGCTTCCATTTCTGCCCTTCCACACTTCTTCCCTTTTCTGTCTATTTATGGTAATTTTCCCACAGTATTTTTACCTGTTCATCTGAAACTTTTGAGAACTCCATTATTGGACTGCTTAACATGTTCAAAACAGTATCTTAAGTGCTATAGGAACTAAACATTTAGTTGTACATGGAACACATGCACAGGTAACTACAATATCAGTGAAGAAGTGTAAGTTTAGTCATTTTGTCTTTGAACAAAAATAAATTAACCCCAACCTAGAATGGACAAGAAGTCTCATAGAGTAATTGGCATGTTAACAGTAAATGAAAAAAAAAATGGATAAGGCTGGGAAATGAGAAGTTTGAAGAATAAGAACGTTTTAGGTGGGAGAATCAGCATAAGCAAAGGCATAGAAGGTGGAAAATGAAAATTGTGTGCCTGGGATAAAAAGTAGCTGAGTGCCCCTGAAATTTAGAACACTCACAAGATTGACAAAGCAGGCTGGAGATTTTTTCTGGAAGGCCTAAACACCAGTTGAAAAATTCAGACAGTATTCGATAGATAACAGGATGCTACTGAATGGTTTGAATCAGAGGGTGACATGATGAAAAAGCAAATACATTGGCAGTGAGAAGGATGGGCATTTGGATTCTTTCCAGTTTTTGGCTATTATGAATATCTATTATGATCATTCACATACAGGTTTTTGTGTGAACGTAAGTTTTCATTTCCCTGGGACAAATGCCCTTGAGTCCACTTGCCAGAGCGTTATGATAAATGCATGTTTAATTTTGTAAAAAATGCCAAATTATTTTCCAGAGTGGTCATACCATTTTTCAGTTCCACCAGCAATGTATGAGTCATCCAATGTCTCTACATTCTCACCAGCGCTTGATATACTATCACTATTTTTTAAAATATTTTTTATTTTAGCAACTTTGAAACATGTTATCATAACATTTTTGAGGCCGATAAATATAAACTTATAATTTTTAACAACTGTGTCATGTTCCATTTTATGCGGGAACCAAAATTTCTTCAATCAATTTCAAATTGATGGGAATTAAGGCTTTTTTTCACTGTTATTAACAACAGTCCAATAAACTTACATCTACCTGTACTTATCTGATTATCCCACTGATTAAATTCTTAGGAGATGGAAGGTTGGTATATTCTTTTTTAAGGCTTTTGACACACCAGCATTTGACTTGGGAGTTAGAAGCTTGGGTTTGGATATTGATTCTATGATTCATAACTATTTGATTTTAAACATGCTGTTTAATCTTTCTGGATTTCAGTTACTTCATATATAAAAAGGGGATATTTTTTTGCTTATTTATCTCTTAAGATTGTTGTAAGTACTAGTTAGAATATTTTATAGAATGCAACACTCAAGAATCTTACATATACTCATTAGGGGTGCCTGGGTTGCTCAAGCAGTTAAACGTCTGACTCTTGATTTCGGCTCAGGTCATGATCTCAGGGTTGTGAGATTGCGCCCTTTGTGGGGCTCTGAGTTCAGCAGGGAGTCTGATTCTCTCCCTCTCTCTCTCTCCCACTACCCTTCCCCCAACTCACATATTGTCTCTCTAAAATAAATAAATCTTAAAAAAAAGTCTTACATATGCTCATTAAACACAGGTCTTCCTAGATTTAAGTTTACACAATACTTTGAATATAGTAAAGTACACTGATAGATTTTATTTCATGCATCATCTCTGACTAGTTTTTGGAGTAATAGTTTCTTTGAGAAAAATCCTGGACTTAGCAGGAAAAATGCCCAATTTGTGATGCCAGCAGTGGATTCTTCATAGCTGGGGTGGATAGAAGAGGACAGAGAATCACCAGTCTTAAGTGAGGTATATCATTTAATAAATATGATAATTAAATATATAATCAAGTTTAAACCATTTTCCTTATCCATAATACATGCAGAAGAACATGCAGAGCTGTGTTGTACTTGGAAAATATACTTTTTCCCAAAGGTGATGCTGGTGTCAGAAGATGCAAAATTTTCTACCTCAAACTGATGTGGTGTTTGATTGGCCAAGTATAAGGAAGTTACAGAAATTCAGAGACTGAGAACATTTTACATCTTGTTAAGAATTTAAAATATGGTGGGGTGGCCTGGGTGGCTCAGTCGGTTAATCATCCAACTCTTGATTTTGGCTCGGGTCATGATCTCAGGGTCATGGAATTGAGCCCCGTGGGTGACCCCATGCTAGAGGGGAGTCTGCTTATTCCTCTTCCTCTCCTCTGTCCATCCCCCACCCCCACTCTCACTCTCTCACAAATAAATAAAATCTTGAAAAAAAAGAATTTAACTTTGATTGACATCAGAGAAAGACATGTATCATATGACCTCACTGATATGAGGAATTCTTAATCTCAGGAAACAAACTGAGGGTTGCTGGAGTGGTGGGGGATGGGAGGGATGGGGTGGCTGGGTGATAGACATTGGGGAGGGTATGTGCTATGGTGAGCGCTGTGAATTGTGCAAGACTGTTGAATCACAGACCTGTACCTCTGAAACAAATAATGCAATATATGTTAAAAAAAAAAAGAAGAAGATAGCAGGAAGGGAAAAATGAAGGAGGGGAAATTGGAGGGGGAGACGAACCATAAGAGACTATGGACTCTGAGAAACAAACTGAGGGTTCTAGAGGGGAGGAGGGTGGGGGGATGGGTCAGCCTGGTGATGGGTATTAAAGAGGGCACGTTCTGCGTGGAGCACTGGGTGTTATACGCAAACAGTGAATCATGGAACACACATCAAAAACTAATGATGTAATGTATGGTGATTAACATAACATAATAAAATAAAATTAAAAAAAGAAAGGGACAATACCTATTTGATTGTATAATTTGGGGTAAATTAGTTGATAATTAAACTACATTACTTTTTCATTTTATAAAAAAAGAATTTAAAATATAATATTTAAAGGCTATGCCTCAGCAATGACTTTCCATATGTCTAATTAACATACATATGAAATATGTTGTCCATTTTTTAAAAAGACTTATTTATTTGAGAGAGAGAGAGAGAGAGTGCACAAGTGAGGGGAAGGGCAGAGGGAGACTCCCCAATGAGCACAGAACCTTATGCAGGGCTGCATCTCACAACCCATGAGATCATGACCTGAGTTAAACCAAGAGCCACCTGCTTAACCCTAACTGACTGAGCCACCCAGGTGACCCCATTTTTTTTAAGTAGGCTCCATGCCCAGCATGGAGTCCAACATGGGGCTTAAACTAACGACCCTGAGATCAAGACCTGAGCTGAAATCAAGAGTTGGACACTTAACTGACTGAGCCACCCAGGTGCCCCTGTTGTCCATTTTCATTATTAGCACATTATTATCATTTTTAGTGGGCTCAGGTTTCAGTCTTGAAACTACCAGGAACCAGTCGTGTGGGTCTTACTGTCACTGGTGTTGACACAACTCCACTGAGCGATGCAAACACGAGTGAGCCAAAGCCATTAAAAGGAGCAGTCTTTCTCTGTGTTCAGTCTCCACTTTATCCTCCTTCCCCAAATGCCTCTTGTGCTCTTCCCCATTTAATTTCTATTATTTAAAAAGTCCATGCAATTTTTTTTTTTTTTTTTACTTTTCCATGACCTAATTTCTCTCCCTTAAGGACCCTGGTATGTTTTACTTATTTAATCAGATATTTTTGGGGCACCTGGGTGGCTCAGATGGTTAAGTGACTGCCTTTGGCTCAGGTCATGATCCTGGAGTCCCAGGATTAAGTCCCGCATGGGGCTCCCTGGAGTCTGCTTCTCTGTCTGACCCTCCCCCCTCTCATGCTCTCTATCTCTCATTCTCTCTCTCTCAAATAAATAAATAAAATCTTAAAAAAATCAGGTATTTTTGGATCATCTAATTTATTGCATTATTATTTAACATTTCACACAGGACCTTTTTTTAAAAAATATATATGACCAAGTCTGAAGGCTCTTAAGAGCAAAAACTGGTTTACAATTGATTGTGTTCCCCAACATCTAGGTTAGGCCTGTTAGAGTGGCTGCTGAATAGATGTTAATTGAATAAATAAATAATGTATAGAGAACTGTGTGCATATGAAATAATGAATGAATGGACTAGTTGGAAGTCTGGGAACTAGAAATACAAGACTGTCATACTACAAAATACCTGATGATTGATATAATAAACTGCTTTCTGTTTTTGTACAAAAAAAGTGCTCAAACTAATTTTAAAGGTTTTGATCTTGTTTACTGTGTTGTCAAGGTACTGAAATAGCTAATACCTGAGGGGATAGAGGTGTGTCTTCACTCTAGCAATTTTTGTAAAGAATAGACAGCTCCTTATCTGTACTTTTTTTTTTTTTTAAGTAGGCTCCATGCCCAGTAGGGAGCCCAATGTGGGGCTTGAACTCACAATCCTGAGATCAAGACCTGAGCTGAGATCAAGAGTCAAACACTTAACCGACTGAGCCACTCAAGCACCCCTACCTATCTGTTCTCTTTAGATTCATCTAAAGTTGGATGAACTGGATTTGCAAAGCTGGGGCTAAGTTGAATGCTTTCTACTTCTGGCAGATGAGTGAATCCATGAGTTTAGGAATGAGCCATCCTCTGGCGGTCACAAGAATTGTCTCTGTAATGCCTACAGTTTACACTGCTCACACAAAAGAAAGTCAACGCCTGCTTCTCCCTATTTGCTTCTAGAATAAAGAATACTACTCCCAGTTAACTGGAAGTTTTTGTGAAAAATCATCCAATCTGCTTGGTTGTGGCCAGTGTTTCACTAACTGCTTCATTCTGTTTAATTTACATGTTACTGGCTCAGCAGCTAACTAGATTCTTAACAAACAGAACTAAACTGTGACACTTTCCCTTTCTATTTCTGACTGTAATATCTTTGGTTGTAAGTTGTTATATATTGTATAGATATGATCAATTGACAAATAAGAGCTGTATCTTTTCTAGTAAATCTGTGAGATTACTTTTTCATGGATTTCCAATAAAAAACCATAAATACAAATCCTTTTTTAAGGGTTCAGGTAAAAAGTGTTTGTAATTAAAAGAGTTAAAAGAATTATTATATACACTTTGACACATTGATTCCAACAAATAAAACAGTCGGATGTGAACATTTTCAATTGCCAAAATATTTTAATATTGCCTTACAATGACATGATGAACCATTTTTCATCATCAAGTAAAGCATTTTTCATCATGCATGTAAAAGTGATTAGATGTTTACTGCCTGCTCTGAACATCTAAGGCTTTGCCTAGTACTGTGTATTGGACCACACAGATCCTTATGATCCAAGAAACAAAAATGTTGTTTTGAGGATAAGGCAGACACCATAGCTCATTTGGAGTTGTGTTTCTTTGGCTCTGAAGATATTTGGCTGGATTGGGTCTCTGTCTTTGGCCAGAATGTCTTATACACTCCCAAATGTCTAATGGAAGCTGAGCTAATGAGAGAAATAAGCATAGGAAACAGGTTCATATCCTTGTTTCACATTTTGGGAAATCAATTTTCTCTTTGAGCTTCGTTTTCCTCATCTGTAGAATGGGTTAGAAACACCTTTCTTACAGGTAGATGTGTTGTCAAAATTCAAGGCAATATAATGAATGTAAACCCCACTGTATAGGAGGGGTTCAGATCTTTTTCTCCAAATTTCTTTCTCTTAACTTATGGGGAACATATTCAGGCAGGTTATCAAACTAAAATCTCTATTTGCAGAACTTCATGGACTTGACCAAGCTAAGATTGCTTTAAATGTCACAATCACAAAACCATCAATAAAGGCCTTCCCAGGTGGGGAGAAGGTACTGTCCCATTTCACTTCTACTAGCACTTCCCAGCTATATTAGCCCACAATAGGGTGGTCAGATTTATCAAATAAAAATACAGAGTACAGGGGCGCCTGGGTGGCTCAGTCGTTAAGCGTCTGATTTCGGCTCAGGTCATGATCTCGGGGTCCTGGGATTGAGCCCCGCTTCGGGCTCCCTGCTCAACGGGAAGCCTGCTTCTCCCTCTCCCACTCCCCCTGCTTGTGTTCCCTCTCTCGCTGTGTCTCTCTCTCTGTCAAATAAATAAATAAAAAAATCTTAAAAAAAATACAGAGTACACACAATATTTGGAACATAGTTATACTAAAAAATTACTTGTTTCTCTAAAATTCAAATTTTACTGGGTATCCTGTATTTTATCCAAAAGCTCTAGCCCAAATTCTTTTGTACATTTTCTACTAGACATATTGTTATTTTTGAGCTTATCCTTGATTTCATTATTCCATTTAGTGTCACTTTGATTTTTTGATATTAAATTTCATTGGTTTATTATACATGATATACCACTTTTCTATTAAGGATTTGCCACACAAAAAATTTGATGAACTGAACTCTATCTTTTTAAGAAATGCTAATGTTAAGAAAAAGAAATGCTAATGTTATCTTTCTTGTAAAACTGCATTTAAGTGATTTAAAGTAAGACCTCAATTTATATTTTTATTATTTTAAATCTTAAAACAATAAATCTGCCAGTCAATATCCTACATACTATCTGTTATTGTTTTATCTACTTAGCTAGGTTATTATCTGTCTGGTTATGAATTCTATATTCTGTCCACCCAATGTTGGTTGTTATATTGTGTCTCCTCCCTTTGTCCTTTATCTTCCCTTTCTCACTCAAACTTTATTTTGTTTGTTCTGAGAGTTTTAATTTTGTGAAATTGAATGATTTGTCTCCTCTTTTCTCTCCAGGCCATAAACAGAGGTGGAAATTCTACTTAAGAGATATATTGACGTTGAAGGGAGACATATGCCTCAGAGTTGCGTGGGTCCAGTGTTTCTCTGTGGTTAAGTTGGGGGTACTGAATCTGAAAGACACAGGGAGACTCAGAAGTTCTGGGTGTTCCAGAGTTTTTTGCAATAATGATTTGATACTCTGAATTTCACTCTTCTCAGCCTTGATGTAGGAATAATAATATAGCCACAAACAATTGCTCTAAAGAATAAAATGATAGTCATGAAAATGATTTATAAACTATAAAGTATTATACCAATATTAGATATTAATTTTACTATATTAACTTATAATTTTTTTATTTACAGAACATTGTTCAGATCTTATCTTACAGATACATATACTTTCATATATATGTATATGCATTTATTAAATGTACTAACCATCATTTACCTTAAGATACTGGTTTTATATATCTTCACTATTTGTTTTTAATTCATCATGAATAAAGTGATATAAAACATATGTCACATGAGTTCTTTTTCCATCCATTAAATTGATAAAATCTAATTTTCAGGAGAAAATGAAGTAACAAAGAGAAGAATACTACAGAGAATCCTAGATACTTCAAGAACACTGTGTACTCTTTAAGCAGAACAAAGAACAAACCAGTAGGTTTTCATTATTTACCAGGCATTAACAATTGATTAATTCTGTTCGATTACCTGTCATTACCCTTCATGAGCTATACTGGCAGAGGGCAAGCCTCCACTTAGAACCTGGAAAAAGGGCACCCAACGGTCTCTTCAATCAGAAGAGATGTGCTGTTGAGATATGAGTGAAGCTGGAGTTTCTGCTAATAGATAGAATCTGTTTCCGTGTCTACATGCTCGAGGCCTCCATCACTCTGCTGTTGACTCTGATGCAAAAGATCCGAGCCCTGCTGATTATAATTCTGTAGTGAAATGCAATACTCATCTCAAATTTTTGTCTCAACTGATTACTGTTTTGTAACCCTTGCATTCTGCAGGGAATCATGCATTTCAATCCATGCTAGACATAAAATATTTGTTTTGACAGTCTTTGATTGTACTTAAATAGTACAGATTTTAAATAATCAAAGAGGGCTTATATAATAAAGTTTGAAGTCTCAGAAGTGCTTCCTGTCAGTAAGGATGAGAAAGAAAGGGAAGGTTTTTTAAAAGTAGGATCATGGAATTGTAGAAGTAGAAGATATGGCAATTATCTAGACTCAAGGACTTCGTTTACAGATGGCAAAAGGGAAACACAGAGAAGGTGAAAGAAGCTAAATGGCTCGTCTAAATTCACACCGTTGGTTAAAAACTGTGATTTTGGGGCACCTGGGTGGTCCAGGTTAAGCATTAGACTCTCAGTTTACCCACAGGTCATGACTCAGGGTTGTGAGATTGAGCCTTGACAAAAAGGCTCTGGGCTCAGCCAGGAGTCGGCTTGAGATTCTCTCCCTCCCTCTCCTTTTGCCCCTCCCCTGGTCTTGTGTGCACTCTCACTCTCTCTCTCTCAAATAAATAAATTAATTAAAAAAAATCCTGTGATTTAGATTTCCTAATCCTAATGAATTTTTCTCTCCACAACTTTTTTTTAAGATTTTTTTTTTTTTTTTTAATTTGAGAGAGAGAGCCAGAGAGCAAGAGAGAGAGTGTGAGTGAGCATGAGCCGGGGAGGAGGGGGGCTAAGGCAGGGGGAGAAGCAGACTCCTCTGAGCAGGGAGCCAGATGTGAGGCTCATTCCCAGGATGCTGGGATCATGACCTGAGCCAAAGGCAGACAATTAACTGATTGAGCCACCCAGGTATCTTCTCCACAACTTTTAAACATTTTAAATTTCTTTCTCTTTTTCTTTTTCTTTCTTTCTTTCTTTCTTTCTTTCTTCTTTCTTTCTTTCTTTCTTTCTTTCTTTCTTTCTTTCTTCTTTCTTTCTTTCTTCTTTCTTTCTTTCTTTCTTTCTTTCTCTTTCTTTCTTTCTTTCTTTCTTTCTTTCTTTCTTTCTTTCTTTCTTTCTTTCCTTTTTCTTTCTTTCTTTCTTTCTTTCTTTCTTTCTTTCTTTCCTTTTTCTTTCTTTCTTTCTTTCTTTCTTTCTTTCTTTCTTTCTTTCTTTCGTTACTATAATTTATATATGTGTGTATATATATATATAAAACATTTTATTATCTTATTAGCTTAACATAGTGTAGGTTTGGAGTCAGATTGTCTGTGGTCAAATTTTGACTCTGTCACTTATTACATGTGGAATCTTAGGTAGGATGTGAAGCTTCTCTATGATTCAGGTTTTTCATTTATAAAATGTAGATAATAATACTATTCATCTCA
This sequence comes from Callorhinus ursinus, assembly GCF_003265705.2. Lineage (NCBI taxonomy): Eukaryota > Metazoa > Chordata > Mammalia > Carnivora > Otariidae > Callorhinus > Callorhinus ursinus. The sequence goes on along the minus strand of NW_027397066.1, from coordinate 147,222,177 downwards.
TAAGGATATTGAAGATTAAAAGATGAAAGTATTAAAACATATGTAAAGATGCTTCCCTCAGCCTGGCTCAAAAGTGTTTGTCATTATGATTGTTAATCCATTTTAATTAATGTAGATTTTAAGAACTGAATAAAGTTAAAGTGTGCTACATGATTCTTTAAATTTCAAATATCATAATGATTAAAAAGTCTTTTCCTGTGTCTACATGCTTGAGCCTCTTTCATTCTGTTTTTGACTCTGTTGTAAAAGAGCCTAGCCGTGGCTGATTATAATTCTGCAGTGAAATGCATTTACTCGTATGTTATATGGTTATAATTATAACCATAGTTATAACGAGAAAATGAAATTAGATAAGAATTATCAGAATTCTGCTCTAAAGATCTTTGTATAGAGTAAAAAAGAGGAAAAAAGTAATCAGAGATACATATGTTTAAGGGAAAGCCTGGGGGAATAATGAAATTATTGGGAGAAGGTAAGGGACCCATATGTATTTTTTTCAGGAGAAATGGTATAAAATATTCAAATAGATTTGAATCTTGCATCTACCACTTAAAAAATATATAATCTTGGGCAAATTCCTTAACTTTCGGTGTTGGTGTTCTTTTCCCCCCTAGCTTTTCAAGGTATTATAGATGAATAAAAGTTGTACATGTTTAAGGTGTACAACATAGTGATTTGATATTTGTATACACTGGAAAATAATCACTACAAGCAAGCTAGTTAGCACATCCATCACCTCACAGAGTTCCCATGTTTTGTTTCAATCTGTTCTGGTTTTGGCGGTGAGAATACTTCAGATCTACTGTCTTAGCAAATTTCACATCACACCATATTATTAACTATTCTGCATTGGAATGTTCTTATCTATACCACATAGGATAGTTGTCAAGATGAAATAAGGTGACATATATAAACCATGCAAAGTAGATAATAAAGATGGGGGCAATAATAGGTTGATTAATAGAGATGGAATAATTATAGGTCAGCATCTAATGGCAGAGGAAAAAGTGACATACTCACAAAGATAATATCTAGAAAAATATATAATGTTTTAGAAGCATTGTGTGCTTCAACACTTTAGACCAGGAACTGGCAAACTCTAGCCTGCAGGCCAATTCCTCCCTATGATGAAAAATTTAGAATGGTTTTTACATTTTTAAATGGTTGAAAAAAGCCCTAAAAGATGAATAAGATGAATAATATTTCCTGACGTGAAATTGTACAAAATTCAAATTTCAGTATCCATAACTAAGGTTTAATTGAAACACACCCATGCTCATTAATTTCATATTGTCTATGGCTTTGTTCATGATACAATGAGAAAGTCCAGTAGTTATAACATAGCATATTCGGTCCACAAAGCCTACAATATTTACTGTCTGGCCTTTTACTGAAAACATTTGCTGGCCCCTGTTTTAGACCATTAAATTATCTCTGAGAGGATATATTCCCATTAAATCCAGGACCAGAAACCCTTCTCAGAAACTAAGTCAGTTATCTTACAAGTAGAGAAGTGATATCACAGATGAGCATATCAGAAGACAGGAGAGCCTTCCAATGTCCACCAATAACTGAAACGGATTAAGAAAAAGTTGAGGACAGTCCTTTATCCATGTGGCTGCTCCCAATCCATGGAAAAGAAGATGGGATAAAAATGTCATTATGAAAGAAAGGAGATTCTTTGAAAGAAAAGCTTAACAAATGGGAAAAAGAAGAATCTTTTTTCCCTCAGAAAGGAAATATCCTCTGTCTGCACTATATCTGATAGTTTAGGTTATTGTAGGTCCTCTACGTTGGAGATTGGTCTACCCTGGAAAACAATCGATCACAGCTAGTGCCAAATTGCCCTGTAGTTCCGGGCCCCAGACAAAACAGGAAACTCTGCCTGAGGTTCTAGCGTTATGACATTAAAAATGTCTATGTGAAGGTTTGATTGTGTTTAGGAAGATAAAATACTCCTGTCTCTCTTCTATGCTCTTTAGCTGTTTTTTTTTTTTTTTAAGATTTTATTCATTTATTTGAGAGAGAGAGAGAGCACATGAGTGGGGTTGGGGTGGGGAGAAAGGCAGAGGGAGAGGGAGAAGCAGACTCCCTACTGAGCAGGGAGCCCGGTGTGGGACTCGATCCCAAGACCCTGAGATAATGACTGAGCCAAAGGCAGACACTTAACTGACTAAGCCACCCAGGCACCTCATTCTTTGGCTGTTCTAATAATTAAATGGACATATGACAGATTAATAGGAGGAAAAAAATTACAATTTTGTATGGATGGGAACACCAAAGATACGAGGTTCCCTGACAGTCAGGCAATTGAGGTTTATAGGAGAAGGACATAGGGATCTGGGACTTCAAACCTGAGGGAGACAATTTACAGGAAGATGGGAGGATCAAAGGTTTGGTGAACAAATGTTTGCCATGCAGGTAAGCCTTTCTGGTGTAAAAAGTTATCTCTGGTATTAGCTCTCTTCCTGGTACAGGTCCTCTACCTAAATTCTTTAGGCACTTAAAGGAGAAGTAAAACAAACCAACAGATAAAATCTTCCTGTGTCTGTTGGGTCTTGATTACCATTGCCTCAAAATAATCCACCTGTGGCATGTTTTGGGGTCACACATTTAGTGCCCTTTCAGTGGCACTAAATAAAAAAAATGCATTTGAATCAGAGATAAACATGCCAATAAGACTGGAAATGGCCATGTGTCACTGTCTCTTCTATATACCCTGTTCTATAACAGTTCCCCAAATGCTCTTTGAATTTTCCCTTTCCAACACATTTGCTCCAGATGTTTTTGCAATCAGAATTTTCATCCTTTTCTGTAGAAATCTCATCTATCTTTCAAAACCCTATTGATTTCCTCCTTTTTGAGGAAATTCTCCTTGTACTGCTAGTTAGAATCATTCTCTCCCTCTTCTGTCTTTCCATAATTCTTTAGATCCACTTCTATTTCACTCTTCATTCTTCATGTTTAGGTTGCTTCTGCGCATGACTGTAACCATTACTGGACCATAAACTCCTTAAGGATAAAACCGTGATCTGCTGTTTGCTGCCCCACATCCTCATGCCCAGTATTTTGAGCATGATGGAGGCACAATGAATAGGTACGAAAGTGAATTGCTAAAGGCATTTCTCCCCTTTTCCCATTTACCTTTTTCCAAGGTGATGATGTCTTTAAAAAAAAAAAAGTGGTAGGGAAAGTAATGAGTGCTATTAAAAATCAAGTAGTGTTGAATGGAGTCAGAGGTCAACATAATCACATATTAAAAATAGTGTACAATTAACCCCAAATAATTCTTAATGTGTATGGGGTAATTAACACACATTGAACTAGTCATTAAACATGAGTATAGAAAAATGTTCTCTACTGAATAGCTGATCAGTTTCTTAGAGCCCGTAAACTCAGAGACTTTTTTTTTTAGTTATTTGTGAGAAAAATCAGGTTTTTCAGGAATAGAACACTTAATTAGCCAGAGCAGGTGATTAACTCCAAGGAAACAACAAGTTGATCCTGTGAGCCTAACCAAAGCTTGTACAGATTATACTTAGCATTTTAGGTCTTTAATTGAACTTTGAAGTAGAAAAAGAATAGGAGTGGCTAAAAAAGCAGAAACATTGCATTTGGCATCATCAATAGTACCTTATAAATCTCATCTCTTTAAACTCAGAAACCTTAGAGGACCCCCAAATTGCTTTCTATCTTTTAGCTTCAAAATGAAGGGTCACATTTGAGAGCCTATTTTTGATGCAAGCAAATCTTTATGACTAAATTTCAAGACTAAATTTCAAGTAGTTGCTCAGATAGAAATCAGTCAGGAGAAATCAGAAAGCTACTGAAGTTATAAAAAAGAAATGTGTGTGGATGTGTGAAATGAAGTAGACAGCCACCTCACCTGTCAGTTTCAGTCTGAGAGGTGCCCATCAATTTTATGAGTCATATGGAGAATAGTACCCATTAGAATAATATATGAATAACCTATATTTCTAAGGGCATGTTTTGTGTTTTATATAATAAGGCAGAACCAAGTAGGAAATTATTTGCTCAGTTTGCCTGAGACCAAAATACAGTAGGATTCATTTACCTGAGAGATGGCAATGTTAGCCTGAGAGAGTGGTACCCATTTGGCTCTGGGAAAGAGAGCTGTCAGAGACACTTGTATCTACATCCTTGGAACAACAAATATTTATTACCATGACCGTTTTGTGTTGCTTCATGAATTTTTTTTCCTAGAGGTACAAGTGAGAAGGGAGAAGTCATTTTTTCCTCTCTCAAAGAGAGAAGTAAATAATTTAAAATGAGCTTGGAAAAAAGTCTTCCAATTGTAAAGGAATTAAAGTTGGTCATGTCCTTTTCAGTTTTTCTTCCCATTTTATAAATGTCCTTGTATTCTTTTGTTAATTACTTGACTATAAAGTCTTTTCAAAAATCAAATACTTTACATGGCTAAGTAGTAAAGCTTAATTTAAAAGCATCGGACCATGACATAATTTTAACTTAAAATGAGCCTCCCAGGCTAAGCAAATTATACTTTTTTTCTGGGTCACAAACTATCGTATACTTTCATATTTAAAAACATTACTTCAGGCAACATCTAAAATTCTTTCATTTTCTCTCTTTTTCCCATAGCTATGTATCTAACTTCAGATTTTAAACTTTGCTCTTAAGAAATCCAATTTGAGGATGCTCTTTCTACTATCTGGATGTACGTGCCTCAAGGGTTCAGAGATGATATGAAGCACTAAATATTGAGAAACCAGAGCTGGAGAAGTCTTCCCTCAGGGCACAGTGACTCTTTATTCATATCTGCCCAGTTCCAAGCATGGTGCCTTGTACAGAATGCCAACCCAGTAAATATGTGTTGAATAAAAAAACTAGTAATTGGGGTGTATGCCATTTATTAGCTGTGTGGCCTTAGGGCATACACTTAACCTCTTTGGAATTCAATTTTGATTTGTATTTTTTAATCCATAAAATGATGATGTTTGGATTACATGCACTATTAAACTCCTCTACGTTCTAACACTCTATAATCCCATAATAACTTGGTCATAACAAAAAGAAATGATGCTGAAGTGGCAAAACCAAACAAAAGGCTCAACTAGAAGGTTTCTTTAATGATTGCATCTAGTGTCCCCAAGCATCAATATATATACTCCTGGACCTTCGTGGACCACAACTCTAGTGAGCCCTCCATTCATTTACTTAGAGGAAAAATTCATATATTCAGATATCTTGAGATAGATTATCTTTGGTAATTCATGAAATGAACATTTTGGTTAAATAGGGAAAGTACCATCTTGGCAGATAAAGGTATTACTGTTCAGGTTAGTCTTAAGTAACAGTCAAGAAATGAATAGACCTTTCCAACATGAATTTTTGTGGTTGCTAAATTACACTGAACTAAATTCAACATAAAATCAGGCAGCGTGCTTCTGGTATCTATTTCCAGTCAACAACACTAGTGTCCATAATGTTTCGGGCTTTGTTGTTGTCATTTATGTTTGTTTAGACTTCCTTGTCATCAGTTAAAGGCATGAAATAAATCCTATTACATTTTGCCTTCACATGGATATTTTGAAATTAATTAAAATAACATGACTGAAACAAGAGTAACAATTAAAACCATCATTTTTTTTTTACTTCTTACTCTTTGTGATGCTAGGCATAATAGAGATACTACCTGTAATTCCTGTGCTAATCCTGAAAAATAGGATAATTCTTCTTCCCATTTATTATAAAACTTTGAGTTTTTGAGAGCTTTGTCCATTCATAATCATACAATCAGTGTATTCTGGAGTCATGATTCGAACCAGGTCTGTCTGTAGGATCCTAAACTCAGTATACATTTCAGCTTTATTAAAATGAAAATATTGTACTTTTTCATTACTTTCAGGAACTTTAGTGTTTGGGGGATGGCTGACAGATGCTTTCTTTACTTCTGAGAACTCCATGGACAACTGGAGTTTAGGTTTGCCAACTAAGGGTTTAGAATTGTTGCCACACTTCTCAGAGGCTAAAGCGAGCAGCCAGAATTACAAAATTGTTTTGAAATCTTTATCCTTCCAATTATTTCACTATAAAGTAAAGGAAAAGTTAAGCTCATTGCTGTGGTTAGCTACACTTATGAAGCCATAGAGGTATAATGAAATAGAGGAAAGAAACCAGTGGCCACAATTTTTAGCCTTGGGCTCGTGACACGGAACTATCCCACACAATTTATACATAGCTGGGTGTTAATGGTTTCAAATTAATGCCAGATAATCCAACCCCCAAATGACAGAGTTTGAAGTTAATACCTCAAAACATCTTAACCATCAATATCTGTATTATAGAACTAAAGTTATACGATAAAACTGATTTCCCCTCAAAAGATTTTAGTGTTTAATGCCACCACTTTCTGGGCTCGAGAGTGCTCAGGTTCAGTGACTCAGTCCTGTGTTGGCTGACCTTCAACCTTCTTAGCCGCCCTGAACTTATAATCACCATAGTGTCTACTGTGCAGAACCTCTCATGTTGGAAACACCGCGGCTACACTTCCTGTGTCTTGTTTTCACTTCCTTTTAATCATGTGATGAACCTCTTGAAGGGGGGCCATGTGTGAGGAAGGAGAGAGCTTTTGAGTGGGAGATTTTTTCTGTTACTTTAGATGGGAAGTTATACTAATATCAAAAGAGAGAAAAGAGATTTTTATGGCTGAGAAAGGGCAATAGATTGTGAAAGCTAGTTTGAAGTACTGCTGCTGATTAGGAATAAAATAAACCTAGCAGGACAGGTATACTCTTTTCATTAGGTACCGGGGCTCTATCAGAGTGAGTGCACCCAAAGTCTCCTTATAATAATTATGAGAGGACCGTGATTTTGTTCTCAGCTTTTAAGTTAAGCCTCTTCATGGCCTAAATCCATGCCGGCTTGATCTTTCTCTTTTCAGGACTCCCAGCTACGATACTCTCAAAGTATGTGGCTTCTCTCTTCAGTGTTCTCGAAAACTATTTGAGACTTCAGTGTTGTAAGTGTCTCTCATTAGAGGGTTAGCTACACATATAAGATTATATAACTTTATCGTTTTCAATTTAGTTCTTGGATTGTTGAGAACTGTCATTTTCAATTCATTTTTTTCAGACAATTCATTCATTTCCATTTCATTCACATTTCTGGTAGAGGATATTAGTACTATGAAACATATCAATGGCAACAATACTCAAAAACAATATATTTTTTTCTCATATCTTTTCTTTCCTGGTTTCTAGATAGTGAATTAATCTTACAAACTCAACCTAAACTCTCCAAATACTATTTTATTGACCAAAGACACATTAGGGCAGAATAATCTATAGTTAAGTCTTGGGCAAGAAGGAAGGTTGTCACCAATAGATTTCAATCTTTGAGGCATTTTGGTATTTAATGAAATAATTGTGATTTCATGGTGGGGGGGGAATGAATGGTTCTTACCACATTAATTCTGCACTGGTGGAATGATTAGGAGGGGATTTCCTAAGGAGTGAGAGACAGTGCTTCCTGAAGGAGTTAAGAAATCCTCTAAGGGGTAACCAGGATGAGAGTAAGAGCATACCTGACAAATTAGGCCAAAATAAGGATTTGCAGATTCTTGCTAATGGCTCACATAAGCAGCTCTGGTAAGCAGAATGTGGTAAATGTGCTCCTCAAAGATTCCCATGTCCTGGTTATTCAATCAAATGCTAACGGAGGTACTACTGTGAAGGGACTTTGCAGGTGGAATTAGTGTTACTAAATCAGTTGATCTAGAAATAATGAGATTATCCTAGAAGAACTGGGTGGGCCCAGGGTGATCATATGAGCTCTTCAAAGCAAAAAAGTCAGTGAGAGAAATGCTATGGAAGAGGGAGCAGGAGAAAAACAAGTGTGCAAAGGACTTGACCCACTGTTGCTAGCTTTGAAGCTGCAGGAAGTCGGCTCCCAGCCAAGGAATGTGGATTGCCTCTAAACCCTGAGAATGACTCTCTGTTAATAGCCAGCAAGGACCAGATACCTCAGTATCTGAACTACAGGTACTGCAACTACATGGAACTGAACTCGGCCAATGACCTGAGTGAGCTTGAAGCAGGGTCATCCCCAGATACCCTAGAAAGGAATACCACCCTGCCATCATCAAGACCAGCTGTGCCTGGACTTCTGATCTACAGACTGTGAGGTCATAGACCGGTGTACTAAGCTGCTAAATTTGTGATTGTTACAGGAGCAACATAACATGAATACAGTGACTGACACAGGCTTTCTCACAGTGTTTCCCTTGACTCTGACTGTTTACTAAATGAACTGAAAGATTTGCTGCAGGGAGATCCTGACATGGGCAATAGAGCTAGAAGAAGAAGGGTGCAGGGCTCCGTTAACTTCAGGCTGCGACAATACACCTGGAGGGGAAAACAAAACACACAAAAGCTCACCCAAGCAGTGAATTCCCTTAATATTCTAATCTTCTTCCATTGTTCCTTTTCTATTTCCTATTGGTAGCTCTAACTCGAATCCAACATAGATCCTCTAAGATTCTTTCCACTTGTAGTGATGCAGGAGGGATGGTGTGGGCATAATGTCGAGAGACTAGAAAGGAGTTATTAGGATTTGGGGAATAAGGCTTGAACTCCACACTCACAGCAACTGGACTCATCACCACTGCAACTGGACTCTCTCCCCCTGCCCCCGTCCAGGCTTAACCTGGTGAGGATAGCTTTGGAAATGAAGCAGGATGTTTGGACTGGAGGGACCACTAGTTGTTTACTTTTTCTCTACGACATTCAAGATGTACTTCCAGAGTACAGTGGGACGTCACTGAAAGGCAAGAGTTTCTTACACAGTTCCTGCTGAATCCACAAGAGCTTCAAATACTAATTGGTCTCAACCAGTGCTTCTCAAGCTTTGAAGTGCATGTGGATTGTGACTCCATTTCAATATCCAAACAATGTTTTATGTGAATGCAAAGGAAGGTTATATTTGGACACGTAAAGATTCAGAAACACATCATTCATTCACCATGTACTCTAAAACAAAAAATATTGAGGAAGTGTTGCAGTCAAATAATAAATGTGGCAGAATAAAGAGCTTAGAAGAAAAGGAAGCAGCGGTGAGCAATAAACACCTACAACTTACAGTTAAGTTTAATTATAGCTGATTTTGTACATGTAAGCTTAATGTGTTAAGAGTGATTTCTAAAATGAGAGTCATAATGTTAAATGAAATTAATAAAAACATACATCTAAAATTCCAGTTATTAAAATAAAGATCAAAACTTGAATTATGGGAAGGGGGCAGTAATTAAGAATTTGTGCTTAAATTTTTATAGCATGGGAGATGAAAAGGTGTGGGTAACATTTAATTCCTTATGCTTATAGGGAAAATATCTTTTTAACTGTCCATTAAAAAATATAAAATCATTAATAGAAGAGAAATAGCAACTTTTAAATCACATGAAAATAATAATGTTCATTCATTCATTCATTCATTCATTTATACAATAAATACTTAAATAAATATACAATAAATACTTATTACTTCACAGAATTTACTGTCTAGTATGAACGAAGGCATGAATGAGTAGTTGATTTGGGTTTTTGTTGGTTGCATTAGTCAGGTGCTAAAAAGATAAAAATAAGCTCAGAAAAGAATTGGCCAGTTGGTATGTAGGATGAAAAATAACTGAGAGTTTAAGTTTGGACACTTGTGAGCTAGAACCCCACCACTTATGAGATAAGTTGTGAAGGTCTTTGAGGTGATACTCTTACAACAAGTATGAACTCAAGGATATGTCTGTCACACCCACTGTCTACATCTGAGACTCAGAGCACTGTTCCAGTTAAGATGTAGTACCCAATTCCTTTCAATTTTAGTATATGTGCTGCCGAAGCGAGCACCCCAATTCCCTTCAGTTAGACAAAATGTCTCTTTTGCCTACACTGGATAGTCCAATACATCCCAGTTATGAGGGAGAGAAAGAGACAAGAGACCTGGCGGTGTAAGAAAGCAAAAGTAGCAAATAGAAGTATATCTAGAAAAGAAATGCTGTTTTTGAAGAAGTTAACTAAGTTGTTGAGAGACTTGGACTGTCAAGTGGAACATCAGCAGAGACTGAAAGGGACAATGACAGTCTGAGAGTTTAAAATAAAGCAGTATGGCTGGACAGGCAGTGGGCATGTTCTGCAGTGCCCACTCAGAATGAAGCCGAGAATAATATCAAAGGAAGAACCTCTCAGGGGATGGAGCCAAGAATTTTGGAAACTATGGAAAAGAGCAAGTTACTTAGCCAGATCCAACTTCATAGAGACAGGGAAGGACAATCCCACAAGTTGCTTAAGAAGGGAACTGGAAATACATGGTAACTAGAAATAATGATTGCTGCATAGGAATGAACACTGTTTCCTCTGCTTTTGAGTGCTCTACCCTTCTCACTCAGATCTCAACTAGAATGTTCTATTCACTAAAAGCAGTTTTCTTGCCTGCCTACCTTCCTTCCTTCCTTCCACCCTTCTTTCCTTCCTTCCTTCCTTCCTTCCTTCCTTCCTTCCTTCCTTCCTTCCTTCCCATTTCTTTCTTTTTTATTTAAAGTAGGCTCCATGCAAAACATGGGGCTTGAACTCACAACCCTGAGATCAAGAGTCCCATGTTCTACTGACTGAGCCAGCCAGGTGCCCCAAGATCTTACATTTCTAACTTGTTCCCAGGTGGTGTTAATGTCGCTGGTTTGGAGACCACACTCTGAGTAGCCAGGTTTCAGACTACTCTGGATGCTTCTGTTTTTGTTTTTGTTTTTAATTTAAATTCAATTAGCCAACATATCATTAATTTCGGATGTAGTGTTTAATAATGTATCAGTTGCATATAACACCCAGTGCTCATCACACCATGTGCCCTCCTTAATGCCCATCGCCCAATTATCCCATTCCCCCACCCACTGTGCCTCCAGCAACCCTCAGTTTGTTTCCTATAGTTAAGTGTCTCTCATGGTTTTTCTCCCTGATGACTTCCCATCCAGTTTTCCCTCCCTTCCCTTATGATCTGCGCTGTTTCTTATATTCCACATATGAGAGAAACCATATGATAATTGTCTTTCTCTGATTGACTTATTTCACTTAGCACAATACCCTCCAGTTCCATCATGAACAGATATTTCTCCAAAGAAAACATACAAATGGCCAACAGACACATGAAAAAATGTTCCACATCACTAGGCATCAGGGAAATCCAGATCAAAACCTCAATGAGATACCACCTCACACCAGTCAGTATGGCTAAAATTAACAAGATAGGAAACAACAAATGTTGGTGAGGATGTGGAGAAAGGGGAACCCTCCTACACTGTTGGTGGGAATGCAAGCTGGTGCAGCCACTCTGGAAAACAGTATGGAGGTTCCTCAAGAAGTTAAAAATAGAGCTACCTTGACCAGCAATTGCAGTACTAGGAATTGACCCCAAATTCACAAATGTAGTGATCCGAAGGGGCACCTGCACCCCAATGTTCATAGCAGCAATGTCCACAATAACCAAACTGTAGATATGCTTCTGTTATACTCTCTCAAGTAGCTGGGCATCCTTCTTTACAGCACTTATATAAATTTGTAATTAGAACTTAAGTGCATGATTATTTGAGCAACACCTGCTTCTCCACCAGATTCTGAGTTCTTTGACATCAGAGACTGTACTGCTGTTCTTCACCTTGGCCTTCCTGTGATGAAGGTGCTCAATAAATATTGGCTGGATCAAAAAATTGATTTCTAGGGAGTGTTTGTATTTCTAGGTAAGCCTCAGAAACCCCGGAACTTTTCTAGAGATCAGCAGTTAGTGGCCCTTGAAATCAGTATGAACTCTATGAACTCTTTGGAAGGTGCTATGGTCTGAATGTTTGTGTCCCTCCAAAATTCATATGTTGAAACCTAATGCCCAGTGTGTTGATGTAAGGAGGTGGGGCCTTTGGGAGGTAATTGGGTCATAAAGGCAGAGCCCTTATGAATGGGAGTCATGCTCTTGTAAAAGAGTTCTGAGAAAGCTCCCTCATTCTTCCACCATGTGAGGCAACAGTGAGAAGTCAGCAGTCTGCAAACCAGAAGAGAGTTCTCACCACACCCTATCATGCTGGCACCTGATCTCAGACTTCTGGCCTCCGGGGCTGTGAGAAATAAATTTCTGTTGTTTATAAGCCACAGGTCTCTGGTGTTTTGTTATAGCCCAAACAGACTAAGACAGAAAGGACATCTTTGCCTATGAGTACTCCATTGTTCCCTTCCTACATACTAAATATATATTAGCATATGCTCTAAGGATTGTTCTTGTTAGTACTTGGGCACGAAAATGTCACAGTGTCAGCTAGGGTACTTGCTTAAAGCAGCAGTTGGTCTACGAATGCAGCTATGTTCTTACCTTTTATATTCCTGAAGTTGCTCTGGTTATTTCCAATGTGGTCACTTTACTCACTGTATTACTTAGGGTTCTTTGGAGAAATGGAACCAATAGGATATGTGTATATTTATGAGAGAGATTTATTTTAAAGCACTGTCTCACACAAGTGTAGAGGTCTGCTGAATCCAAAATCTGATAAGGGGGACAGGTAGGCTAGCGACTCAGAAAAGAGTTGCAGTCAGAATCCAAAGGCGGTCTGCTGCCAGGATTCCTTTTGGCTCAGGGAAAGGTCAATCTTTATTCAATTAAGGCCTTCAGATGAGTGGTGGAGGTACACCCACATTAGGGAGAATAATCTGCTTTACTCAAAGTCTACTGATTCAAATGTAATCTCATCATCTCATCCAAGAAACATCCCGAGTAGTATTTCACCAAAATATCTGGGCACCACAGCCTAGCCAAACTGACACATAAAATTAACCCCACACTCACCTTTTACATCCTTAAGAATGATTCAAATCTCCCCAGTAACAACTACCTTAATAAACCAGTTACAAAATTTCTAAAGTAGGTCAGTTTAATATTCATTTGTGATGTGAGTTCATTTAGCACTGTTATTAGGACTTATTTTAAACAGCCAGAGCTGGCTCAGAGGGAAGAGGGTAACTTAATTACCTTCTCATTTTAAGTAATATTCATATATCTTCCTTCCTCTATAGCTCCTTTTAATTTTCTGCTATAACTTATAGCATTATAATTAGGAGTTCTGATGGTATACTTGAGGAAAGTGCGTGTTTATGGATAAGTGGGGCCATTAATAGACGAGGAATTTTGGGTCCTGTCTGTTTCCTTCATATGACTTTGAAAGGTACATATGCTCAGCTTTTAATATGTGAATAAGCAGCTGTTTTAACTCAGTCACTGTTAGCCAGAAAAGGCCAGTCAGCTAAGCAAAGCGTTTGAAATAAGGACAAGGGCAATCCAAACTTCTTCACTGAGGACGGCTTTCCCTCTGGCTTGGCATTTTACTTCCTTGAGGTATGCTCCTCAGGTGACAGCTGTGAAGAGAAATGCTAATGATCATGTAAGGGCAGTAAAGTTGACGCCTTTTGCCTCTTGAGGAAAATGAAACAGATGCCTGTGTCTTCTTATGCTTCAGTCCTATGATCTAATTGGAGCTATTGTCCAGGATTGAATCTTGAGTATTCTCTAGTGGGTCTTACTGTCATATGACACTGAGGACAAGAAAGTGATGCCAGTACAGTAGAATGGTGGTTAGGAAAGATGAGAAATGGATTATGCTTCTAATTCTCAAAAATTATGGCTTCATTTTGCTTAGATTTACAACTTTGTGGTCTTGCCTGAGCCAACTAAACTTGCTTTTGTTTCCCTTTCCAACAAGCAACATATTGCTACGCATTCTTAAATATATTGAGAGGAGGAAGAAAACCAAGGCTGAGGCTCAAGTGGCTGGTGATGGAATTGCTCAGTGGTGAAGTACATGGGCTTCATGTCTACGTGGGTCAGGGTTCAAGCAGAGAAGCAGAGCCAGTGTAAGATATGTAGTAAGAGATGTGCTGCAAGGAGCTGGTTTATGCAATTGTGGGGACTGGTGATAAAAGTCCCAAATCTGCAGGGCAAGCCATCAGGAAGGGCAGGCTGGAACTCTTGGGGATGAGCCGAAGCTGCTGTCCACAGGTGGAGTTCCTTCTACTCCTCTAGGGAATTCTTAGCTCTGCTATTAATAGCCTTTCGACTGACCGAATCAGGCCTTCCAGATTATCTAGGATTGTCACCCTTACTCAAAGTCAGTTCATTAGGGGCTTGAATGCCATCTCCAAGATACCTTCATGGCCACATCCCAGATGAGCGTTTGATTCAGTAACTGAAGACTGTAGCCTAGCCAGGTTGACAAACCAAAAAAATATCTCAGTGTCCAAAAAGCCTAATCCTTTTCACTGTCTATGAGATGTATGTCTCCATGATCCTTCCTTTGTAAAACGAGTAAATTATAGTGTCTATGTCATAGGATTTTTGTGTGGATGAGACAGGATTACGTGATCTACTACATGTATGGTGCACGAAGCAGAGTCTGGCACAAGGTAGCACTCAATAAATATTTGGCATCATTATTATCCGTTGAATAGTTTATACTTTTCCAAGCATTCTCATCTTACACCTTGAATTTCGTGGTCAGATCAAGTCTTTAATCATGAGTTTTCTTTTTCTCTTTTAAAGATGAAAAACTGAAGCAGAGAAAATTTAAATGATTTGTCACAAGCACATCTCTTCTAGGTCATGCAACCCGGGCTAGAAAGCATGTTTCTTCTCGTGAGGTGCTTTTTATGACTGAGATGGCTGTGTCACTGTCAATGTTTCTGCCGTTACCAACATAATGTATTTCAGAACTTTAAATCATACACCAAAATAAATGATTGTTATTTACCTATTAGAAAACCCAAGGTTTGGCTGGATTCACCCCAACTTTTGGGATTTAAATGCAATTTGATTCAAACACCTATCAATTTATGATGGAAAACTCAGTGGCCCTCCCATTACCATTGGGGATTCCTGAGGAGGGGCATTCTTAGCTTTGACTTTCACCTTCCCATGTCCCCTTTCTGCCTAAATTTGAAAAGCAGCTCCCTTTCCCTGATGCCTACCAAAACATTTGAGTGTAGCTGGCTTTGTTGGATGGTAACAAAGTGGTTTTATACATGGCCACATTTTCCCTTAATCTCATTTCCTGTAGAAATGAATCGGACACTATTCCCTCAGACTCTCCTCTTTCACATATGGCTTTGACTTTCTCTGTTCCCCTCCTCTGCTCACTTCTCTTGCTGCTAGTCCACACTCCCATATTCCGGTTAATATTTTTGTTGGGTTGTGGCTATGGCCTTGAGTGGGTTGAGGGGGCGAGTTCACCCTTTCCCATCCCTATACTAAGCAAACTGTCACTTGGTGTATTTTCTAAGCAAAGTCCGTTCTCTTCCCAAAGGAACTGAAACAAACAAACCACCACAACAAGAAACCCCTTCTATTCTAATTATAAAGAAACCACGAGATGAATTTTCAGACAATGCCTGTGTTAAGGTAAGAATGTTTCTACTATGCCTTTCAAAAGAAAAAACAACTCACAAAATTGATTGGTAAAAAATAGCTAACAGCTATAAGCTTATTTTACTTCCTGTTTCAACCCTTCACTGACCTTTAGAAGATGAATTTCTTCTATGCTGTGTAACTGCTGTTCTGTGGAATCACCATTAATTATCAGGAGCTGCAAACAAAACCCGCCATGATGGATTATCTTCAAGCCACAGCATAATTACTGACTCTAATCATGGACAGTTCTGGCTTAGAGGTGCCAGATATCAGGACAGTAAGTTTTGTGTGTGTATTTCAAGGAAGTATTATAAAGCTTGAAGCAGAGAAAAGAGAAAGACTATTAGTATTAGCGGAGCTCAGTGGCCTTCAGCATATGTTTTTTGACTCATGATTAACAATCCATGGTAAAATCAGCAATGGTCACATCTTTCTTTCTTCCTCCCTCTTCTCCTCTTCTTCCTCATTCTTTTTTTTCTTCAATAAAAGAAAGTTGTTATAATTTTTTTTCACATAATAAACCTTGAAACATATTCTTTGTCCTGTGCTCATACCAGAGCAGAAACAAACAAAAATTATGTTCTCCTTATTTAACTCAGTACTGTATTGTGGATATATCTGCTCTGACAAGCAATTCATGTTGCTAAGTATGTTTTTCCTCCCTCGTGACAGAGTGCAAAGCACAACTGCTCAAGTTTTCAAAAAGCAAAACATCTTGTGCCTCACGTATACATTATTTGTTAGAATTAAGTGAAAGTTTAAAGAATACTTAAGTTCTCAGGTTTGACCTTCAGAGATCTCTTGTTTAAGAAAATTAATAATTCATTGGTCACGTCGGTGGCCCATCTGTATTAAACAACTTAACCAAGTAGTAAGATATTTGTCTTCATTTTAGAGACAGAATGCCCTTTCTGGGTGCACAGTGACGCTTAGGAATTGGCAAGCTGTATCTAAAGAAGGGGTGCCGATGCATCTCATTTGCTCTCTGAATGGCTCATTCATTTCACTAGTATCGTTGGTATGGTTATTGTTTACTCAATTTCCATGAAGTAAAGGACTCAGTGAAATTACATGGTGTATCTTTAATAATGTATGTGCCCTGTCATGTATGTTTTTGACTAATGGGTAACAAATCCACAGTAAAATCAACACTGGTTACGATCTTCCCCCCCCTTTTTCTTCCTCCTCTTTTTTTTCCTCTTTTTTCAATGAAATAATTTCAATTATTTTATCTAATAAAATTTGAAAGCAAATTCTCTGCCCAGTGTGAGAAAAAATGTAGACAATAATGGGCTTTTCTGAAAGATTTTTTTTGCATTCAATTTTTTTTATTATGTTATGTTAATCACCATACATTACATCATTAGTTTTTGATGTAGTGTTCCATGATTCACTGTTTGCGTATAACACTCAGTGCTCCATGCAGAACGTGCTCTCTTTAATACCCATCACCAGGCTGACCCATCCCTTCACCCCCTTCCCCTCTAGAACCCTCAGTTTGTTTTTCAGAGTCCATAGTCTCTCATGGTTCGTCTCCCCCTCTGATTTCCCCCCCTTCATTTTTCCCTTCCTACTATCTTCTTTTTTTTTTTTTTTAACATGTAATGTATTATTTGTTTCAGAGATACAGGTCTGTAATTTAACAGTCTTACACAATTCACAGTGCTCGCCATAGCACATACCCTCTCCAATGTCTATCATCCAGCCACCCCATCCCTCCCACACTCCAAAAAAAAGATTTTTGGTAAGAATAAAGTATTCAGAAAATGTGTGTTGAAAAATGGGATTTCCAAGATGTTTTGGAACTCAAACTTGTTTCCAAGGAAATATAATGCTAAAATTATAATGCAGAAGATTTGACCCACATATTTGGGGTACTATTCTTGAGGCCATCTGTCTTTAGGGAAGGAAACAAAACATACGTGTGTGTGCTTTGGGGCAGAAGACCCAAGCTGATCTTAATGTCAGCTCTGCCCTTTATGCAGTCAAATGCTTTACCACTGAGCTATACCCCCGCTCTGCCCTTTATGAACTGTGTAATCTTGAACAATTCACCTACTCAGCCTCATCTATGAAATGAGGATAATAAATATGCTTAATCAAAGGATCGATGTAAGAAGTAAGGATTATGTAACGTGCTTATTACAGTTCCTGATGGACAGTAGACACTAAATAAATGCTCACTCTTAATATTCTGATGAGAGTAGCTTAAAGTAAAAAGGGTCAATGAATTTGATGGCTGTGAGACTGACTCTTAAATAAGTAAATATAAAGTAGATATAGCTGTTAAAAAGTCATTGTCTTAAAGACACACATGCGCACATGTGCATGCATGCACATACGTGCGTGCGCACACACACACACGCACACACACCCCAACACTATCACCAAGAACAATCCTGAAACCTATCAAGGTAGTTGGAACTAACTAAAAGCTTTTGAAGCTAATGGAAAGGAATTTATTTCTGAGAGTATTAAATAAAAGCAAATCAAAATATGTTGACTCATATTGTAAATAATATCAAACAATATAAAAAATCTATGATCTGAAATATACCCATCATAGCATTATGAAAATACACATTCTTAAAGTTAGACTGCCTGAATTCAAGCTCTGCCCCTCAGCTGTTTGACTTGGGCAAACTGCTTAGTCTCTTAGTATCTCATTTCCTTCATCTGTAGAATGGGTATAGTTATAGCATCTAACGTATAGAGCTGTTATAAGGATTAAATGGCTATTAACTGTAAAGTGTTTATAACAGTAAAACACTCAATAAGTTGTTCTTATTACTATAATTCTAAATTACTTTTGCTTCACCATCATAGGCCAGAGAAGGAAAACAATGTGATTTTTATTCCCTACTCTCCTTCAGAAACGACATGATTGAAGGGTTTGCTTGTTTTCCTAAAGTAAATGACAGCACTGCCTGACATACTTGGCTGATCAGCAGAGTCAGACAGTGGTGACAGCTCACATTTGTGGGAAGTTCAGCATGCAGTTCAGAATATTTTATTGCCAGGCTGCCCGCAGAATTTCTAAAGTTCAAAATGGATGACACTAGAGACTCTGCAATGGAAATTTATCCTATAATGCAATATTAGTAGAAAATTTCTTACCTCAATGAAATTTGACCTAAATAAGAAAAAAATACTCTAGTAAGATGTAAGATAGTATCTAAAGGAAGAGTTAAATAGAGCAGCTGGGGCATCATGGAAAGGATTATGAACTGGAGTTCAGATTGATTTCGGCACAAGAAACAGAACCCTAGGAAGATGTTTTTTTCTGGTTTGTTTTCTGTAAGAAGATAATGGTTCAGTTGAAAACACGTGCTTAAACCTGAAAATTAAACATAATTATATTTACAGTATACTACCACAGAGCTGTTGTGTAAACCAGAATAAAGCAGAGATAAAGCAATCTGAGCAAATGAGCATTTATTTTTGAATTATGTTGTTTTGACTTTTATAATTTATACTGAACAAAGTCCACCAATCTGAAGAAGGTTAATTTCCCTTGGTTAATTTTTTTATGTTTTTATTTATTTATTCATGAGAGTCAGAGAGAGAGTGAGAGAGAGAGAAAGGCAGAGGCAGAGGGAGAAGCAGGCTCCCTGCCTAGCAGGGAGCCCAATGCGGGACTCGATCCCAGGACCCTGGAATCATGACCTGAGCTGAAGGCAGACGCTTAATCATCTGAGCCACCCAGGCACACTTCCCTTGGTTAATTTAAAAATATATTAGATGAAAGTGGTTTAATGATGATCAGAACCACTAAGCATATAAACATCTGTTAAGTGTGTGTGGGGGGGTGTGTGTGTTAGAGAGAGAGAGATTGTGTCCCCTTAACATATATAAACTTATGTTTGTCAAACACCACACATTTAACAGGTTTACCATCTTGATAACAGGGCAGTTATGCCTATTTTTTTTATTATGTTATATTAATCACCATACATTACATCATTAGTTTTTGACGTAGTGTTCCATGATTCATTGTTTGCGTATAACACCCAGTGCTCCATTCAATACGTGCCCTCTTTAATACCCATCACCAGGCTAATCCATCCTCCCACCCCCTCACCTCTAGAACCCTCAGTTTGCCTATTTTTTTAAAAGATTTCATTTATTTGACAGAGAGAGAGAGCAGGAGAGCGGCAGAGGGAGCGGGGTCCTCGCTGAGCAGGGAGGCTGATGCAGGGCTTGATCCCAGGACCCCGGGATCATGACTGGAGTCCAAGGCAGTCGCTTAACCGACTGAGCCACCCAGGTGCCCCGACAGTTACGTCTATTAAAACTGTTTGCTAAGTCTCTGCTCTGTGGTTGAAAACAAGGTGCCAAATGCTGTGGATACAAATAATGCCCAGTTCTGATCCTCCAAAAACATATAGTCTAGTGAGGAAAAAAGTAGTGAGCAATTACAGATTTGTACAACCCTTCTTGACAATCAAAAATCCAAATTATATTCCAGATTGTGAAATTATCTAAATGTTTTATTCAGTACTCTAGAAGTGGAGTAGAAAACAATGGAAGAGGGCAGAGAAGAGAAACCTCCTTTTGTAAAGTGTGTGTTGTTGGGGGCGTCCACAGAGAGCAAGGTAATTGTTCTAATTTTTCTCTGATACTAGACAAAAGTGCAGAATGGTGAAGTAAGACCATAAAAAAGGAAGGAACAAAAGGGAGTAAGACCATAAAAACACGAGGAAAATAGACACAGAAAGATAACAGGAAAGTGCCATGTCTTAGCAGACAAAGGGCAAGATTAGTTGAAGAAAGTAGTGAGGGGTGGTCAATGCATAAAATTGAAAGCAAGTGGGAGGTGAGAGATGAGATGGGAAAAAGCCGTTAGATTTGACAGGAAAGAAGTAAATGCTGATCCCTGATGAGCAGGTAGTTTCAGAAGAGCTTAAAAATCAGATGAAAGCTGCCAGGGATGCAGATGAAGTTGATTCGGGGTAGGACTTGGAAGAATGGGTACAGACCAAATATTTGAGAATCTTAGTAACTGAAAGAGAAAGAATTCATGGGAGTTAAAAGGAATGAAAGCTCAATCAAGAAAAAAGTTCATAATTAGGAAACAGGAAATCTTTTCATATGTGAAGGAGGAAGAGATGATACTTGTTGAAAGGAATTGACAGAAATAGTGACTGAAACTGTGGATCGTAATTCTGGAATAAAAGGAAAAAGTGATTTAAAATTGAGTCAAATATCCATATTAGAGAATAGGAGACAGCACCCTGAAATTATGAGGAAGGACGTGAAGACATGTCAAAAATAATGGGAATGTAATAATGTCTCTTTCCTCATTAAACCCATGTCCTGTGTGTGGAAACCATTGTTCTTAACCAAATGTGCAGAATCTTTCACATCATCTGTTGCGTGCCTGTGTCCACTGACTCTTCTTACAGCACTATCCCTCTTGCTCTTTTTACTATGGGCACAGTGGCTCTCTTTCAACAATTTGGAAAGGCTATGTTTCTCCTTCCCAGAAAGATTTCTCTTCTTTTGGCCCCAACTAATGCAACACATCCTCCAAGTCTCAGCAAAAAATTATTCCATTTTAAGAGACATCTATCTTTCTTATTCAAGCACCCCAGGTTATGTTCCTCTATTTTACTTTTAACAGGGTCCTACCCTGTTTTGTTTAGTTTTTTATTTAATTTAATTTTATTATGTTATGTTAGTCACCATACATTACATCATTAGTTTTTGATATAGTGTTCCATGATTACTGTTTGCATATAACACCCACTGCTCCATGCAATATATGCCCTCCTTAATACCCATCACTACTGGGTATTTACCCCAAAGATACAAATGTAGTGAGGGGTATGTGCACCCCAATGTTTATAGCAGCAATGTCCACAACAGCCAAACTATCGAAAGAGCCAAGATGTCCATCAACAGATGAATG
Organism: Callorhinus ursinus; assembly: GCF_003265705.2. Taxonomy (NCBI): domain Eukaryota; kingdom Metazoa; phylum Chordata; class Mammalia; order Carnivora; family Otariidae; genus Callorhinus; species Callorhinus ursinus. The sequence continues at coordinate 147,200,807 of NW_027397066.1, read as the reverse complement.
GATAAATGTGGTATCTATATACAATGGAATATTATGCAGCCATCAAAAGGAATGAAATCTTGCCATTTGCAATGATGTGGTTGGAACTAGAGGGTATTATGCTAAGCGAATAAGTCAATCAGAGAAAGACAAGTATCATATGATCTCACTGATATGAAGAATTTGAGAAACAAGACAGAGGACCATAGGGGAAAGGAGGACTGACGAATCGTTTTGTTCTGTTTTTGAGGAGAGGTTTTGGAGTTATGATTGACCTCCACACTTCTGAAAAAGCCTGGGCATTGATATTGACTATTGCAAAATGCAGATGACAGGGTACAATAGACTTTGGTGACAAAAAAAATTATCCTCATTCTTAGCTCAAGGGCCTTCTTTAAACATAAACTGGGTGACTTTTCCAATAGTCCTGCGAAATATAGAGAAATGTTTTAAATTCTGCACTTGGTGGATTCTAAGACTCATGGCATATTAACATCTTTGTTTTATAGTTGCTCTGGATCTGGACTAAAGCTGAGTTCTTCCAGAAGTTTTGCATTTATTTCTGCCACTGCCAACCTGAGCCTCCCTGTCTCTGAAGTCTCTAGAGCTATGGTGGTGATGTGAATTCAGAATTGCAAGTCTGTGTGAATACTCTTTGTGGTTCACATTCTCAGGAAGTGCTTTTCCTCCCTCTGTTCAGTGACAAGATTGAGACATTCAAATTTAATTCTGTATCTTTCTGAGAGGTAACTTCATTTCTCATTAACTTTACACTTTGACTTCTGGTTTTGTCTGGGGAGGATAAGATTTCCTATTAGATCTCCCAAACTTGATTTTTTTTTTTTTTTTTGGTATAAGATAGTAATGTGCCATAGTCAACAACAATTTATAATCTATGTTCTGTTAGATGTGATGGATTAAGGTAGTTTTTTTTTTCTTCTTTTTGTTCACAAAGGCTACTTGTAAGAAATTAGCTAACCAATTAGAAAGGAGAGTTCTTCTGTATTTATTTACCAGTAGGGAAAAATTATTTTTTGCATACCTACTGTATCCCAGGCACTGTTCTAGACACTGAGGATTAAGAAGTAAAGAAACCAGACAAAAATCCCTGCCCTCAGCAAATTTAATTCTAGTTCCTGTGCAATATGGTGATACATGAAGTTGTTTGGCAGCAATAAAATTTCATTTGTGCTGGGGCACCTGGGTGGCTTAGTCAGTTAAATGCCCACTCTTGGTTTTAGCTCAGATCATAATCTCAGCCCCCTGCGATCAGCCCCACATTGGGCTCGGTGCTCAGTGGGGAGTCTTCTTAGGATTCTCTCTCCCTCTGCCTCTCCCTCCCCCTCTGCCCCTCCCCCAACTCTCGTTCTCTCTCTCTCTCTCTCTCTCTCTCAAATAAATAAATAAATAAATAAATAAATAAATAAATAAATAAAATCTTTACAAAAAATTCAGGCATGCCTGGGTGGCTCAGTTGGTTAAGCAATTGACTTAGGCTCAGGTCATGATCTCAGGGTCCTGGGATCAAGCCCCACACCAGGCTCCATGCTCAGCAGGTAGTCTGCTTCTCCCTCTGCCCCTCTTGCTGCTCATGCTCTTTCTCTCTCTCAAATAAATAAAATAAAATCTTTAAAAAATATTTCATTTGTGCCACTAATTACCAGCTTAAATCAATTCCTCATTCTCTCTCTCTCAAATAAATAAAAAAAATCTTTAAAAGAAAAAAAATAAATAAAAATTCCCATTTCAATACAACTTCTCTTTTGCAGAACTCGTTGCAAGTGTAATTAAGTAAAAATGTGATCCTTTCTTTAATGTCTGTCCTCACTATAGACTTCATGGGTTCAGGTAATGCCTTCCTTGTTTGGTCCTGTATTCCCTGCACGTAAAGCAGGGCTGACACCTGGTGGGCCCTTAATAAATATGGATTAATGAGTGAAGTGAACTTGCTAGAATATTCACCTGAAAATTAACTAAGTTTTAATATTAATAACTGACTTTATCAATTTTTATACTTAAAGGTGTCATATATTCTAAACTCAGAACTCTTCTGTTTTTCCTTTTTTTCATGAAAAAATACTTAATTACTCATATCACAGTTCACATCAAAAATTACAATGCCATGCTTTCTTCTATGCTGTAGTCTTAAAAAAACTTTTCAGTTTAATATATTCAATTCTTTAGATGCTATCAGAACTTTTTTGCTTAACATAGTTCATTTGTTATTTTATTTTACATTTAAATGATCATTTCTCATTTCTTTGCTTCATTGTCTCCTTTGGCAATACCATTATTCAAAACCAATTCTCTACATTCTATTCTAAATGTCCATTATTGTCTATGACATTAGCAGACATCTCTTTCCATTCTCTCCACATTATAGGTCTGTAATCAGATTTCTTTTCCGTAACACCCTGGCTGAATTGAGCCAGCTTTTCAAGGCTAAACAATGATTGAATTTTTATTAGTTCTATTGAGGTTTTAGTTCTTTGAACCTTCTGTTTATCTTGACCATTCTTGTTTAATAGATGTAACGACCTCTTTGATCTCATTAAAGTTAAGTAAAAATTCTCTATTACTTTTTACTTCATTAAGAAAACATTTTTTGAGGAATAAGATTTTCTTTGGGATCCTTAGATATCTCTTTTCTTTCTTTAAGCCATAAGTTTTTTGTTTTTGACTTTTAGTAGTGATATGTAGCTTTTTACTGTTTGTTTGTATATTAATATAATTCAGTTGACTTTTTTTTCTCACAGAAAACTCAGGGAACTGCTGAATAAAGTAGCTCACATGTCTTTCTGAAAGCAGAGCACCTTCCTGGGCCCTGATATGTGGGGGAATACCACTCCCAACACTGTTCTCCCTGGTCTGAACACCAGTTGGATATCCCAGACAGATTCAGGGATGGAGATCAAGTAAATTGGACCTCTCTTTATAACATGAAAATTGTTTACTGGCAGGCAAGTTTGAGATATAATTATGGGAATTTTGCGATTTCTATCATAAGCTTTCTTCTTTCTGCCGAATTCCTATACACAGAGGACACTTAACAAAACACGAATGCTCTAGAAATGTTATGATCTCTCTGGCATGTCTTAGGCCACATAACATCAGGTATGCCCAAATGCTTTGTACTGAATAAGATCTGTGCCTCTTAAAACACTTTAACTAGAGGCTTTAACTTACCAAATAAAAAATATAGTTGACTCTTGAACAATGCAGGGATTAGAAGCACCAACCCCCTGCACAGTCAAAAATCTGAATATAACTTTTGACTTCTTCAAAACTTTACTAATAGCCTACTGTTGGCAGGAAGTCTTACTGATAACAGAAATAGTCAGGTAACACATATTTTCTATGTCATGTGTTTATATACTGTATTCTTATAATAAAGTAAGCTAGAGAAAAGAAATGTTATTAAAAATATCATAAGAAAGAGAAGATACGTTTACAGTACTGTACTGTATTTACTGAAAAAATCCACATATAAGTGAATCCTGCAGTTCAAACTTGTGTTGTGCAGTGGTCAGTTGTATGCACAATATACCCAAATATAAGGTTATCCTGATAATAAGACAATTGCATTGTGTCAAATGTTTCATTTTGTTAACTTGAAAGCATAAATGTTTAGAAATAAGTATTTAATTCATTTAATATATATACATGTATAAATCACTTACATAAAATAATACTTTAGAAGAATTACTGTTTCTGATTATCCAGAAAACAGTTTCATAGAAATTCTTCACATACACATCCAACGTCAGATTCTTTATCATCTCTAAGAGCCATTTGTGAGTTTTCTAATAGAAGTAGAACACATCATCACTGGACAATTAACTAAGCCATTTTTCTTTTATTAAGACAGTTTTCTTTTTAAAATTCACTCTGTGAGTGTCTGTTTCCTCAACATAATCAGTTAGTAGAACACTTTGAATGTCATCTTTAAAGGTTTTATTTACAATAACATTCAACACTTGGAGTTGAGAAGCTGCACACCCAGAGATAATGACTATAATCCATGTGAAATTTCTTTACCCCTTTCTTTTTTTTTTTTTTAAAGATTTTATTTATTTATTTGACAGAGAGAGACATAGCGAGAGAGGGAACACAAACGGGGGAGTAGGAGAGGGAGAAGCAGGCTTCCCCGCGGAGCAGGGAGCCCCGTGTGAGGCTCGACCCCAGGACCCTGGGATCACGACCTGAGCGGAAGGCAGACGCTTAATGACTGAGCCACCCAGGCGCCCCGTACCCCTTCCCTTTTTTTAAAACACATTTATTTGGATGACATCTGAGCATCCCAAACTACCATTTATTGAAGTTATTTCAGGCGATTGTGCTTCCTCTGTTTGCTCAAAATAAACTAAATTGAGAATTTGACTTGTAACATAAAATCTTTGTGGAGATTTGAATACCAGTTAACTCCTCTGTGAAGTTTTTTGTTTGTTTGTTTTTGAAAACTATCACCTTATATTAAAGTACAGGGAAAAAATAAATTAAATTGGTATGCCTCAAAAATGGGTATCAAATTACTCTTAAAAATTGTTAATCATTAATTTAGAACTTGAAGCTATAATTTTAATCTTCTTCAGCCAACTGAACTAAATTATGGTTATCAAATGCAAACCTGTGAGATGAAGAGTAAGCGTAAGCTCCAATAATGAACACAAAGTTAATGACTTTGGTAGAGTGTTGGACAGAAGACTTAGAAGGGAATCCATTGTCAATCATCTACCAGATGACATCCTGAAATAGCCAAGAGCAAAGGCCCAGAATACAAATATCAGCAAAAGACAGCAAGGATATTAGCTAGAGGAGGACAGGGAGTTTTGCCTGATGGGTACACACTGATATTCTCAGTGCCTACCTCTATGCCGCTATGATGATGACTCGGCATGTAGGCTACTGTTCACTGAATGAATAAAGACATACGCTTTAGATAAGTCCTGATTCTTTTTGCACTTAAAATTGTTTTAAATCCTAGTTCTAAAATTGTTTTGAATCCTTGTTTGAATTCTAGTCCTACTTTTACAAATCATATGACATTGGGTGAATTAAACTTTAGTTTTCTCATGTATAAAGATTCTAAAGATTCATATTCTTAAGTGATTTTATAAAAAATGAATTATCTAACATACATAAATAATATATAGCATTTAGTACCATGAGAATAAATGGTTACTGTGTTCCCAGGAAAAGACTGTTTTGGGGCCATACTAAGTAATCACCAAAATTGGTTTTAAACCCATCCTCAATGATAAATGACAACTTGCTTTAATAACAACTTTTGAAACCCAGCCAAGCAGTGATAGCCTTATGATTCTAAACATCAGCAACTAATAACTCAGTTCCTAAAAGTCATGGGAGTCAGCCAGTCTAGCTCCAATAACACAGTTACACAGCTAAATTAGGTCAACCAATCCCTAGACATGCCCACTTCTAAAAATCCACCAATCCTGGAGCCCCACACTTTTCCTAAACCCAATAAGATGAGTTTTCTACTGTGCTCATAGAGAGAGTCTTACATAGTTCTCTCTCACATGGCAAGAAATAAACTCAGCCTTTATTGTTTGTTTCAGATATTGAACAGTGGGTGTTTCCTTGACAAGTGCCTGGCATATGGGAAACATTCAAAAAATTTAATAATACTGTTGCTGCTTCTGCTTCTACAGTTATTACTATTAATAATGGCATTAATGTTACAGAGTACATTGAGATTGCTCTGCCCTTTTCAGTAATCAGGGAAAAACATTTATTTAAAAAGATAATTAAGAAGTGATCTGGGATTTTTTGTCAGTCAGTTTGGGAAAACTCTGTTATATAACCCAGAGTTGTGGTGGGAGAAGAGATGCTAAATATTATTAGATTTCAGGAAAATCATTCAAAATTTTATAGCTAGAAGAACTATGAAGCTCTGGGCAAACCAAATAGGGGTTTGTGAGAAATTAATCTGTAAAATATGAGAAATGATTGACTTTCAACATATTAAAAGAGTGAGCCTAGGCCTGGAAAGGAACCTCCCCCAACTTTACTGTGGGGTGGAGAAAGCTTTATATAGATCTACTTCAACCCTTTCCTAACCTACCCCAAACCCTCAGCAATAAAATGAAGAGGAATATTAGAAATTTGGGTGACTTTTGCTTTGCACTTTTATTCCAAGTGATACAATAAATGAAGGCTCATGAGTCACTTTATAATCAAAACTGGGATTTATCTCCGATCCATTGCCTTTGTATTACCTTTTAGAAAGCATACTGAAAAGCCAGATGTAATTCCTAATTTTGCTCTAACCCTGTGAAGCCCCTCACCAGGCCCTGTGTTTTTAAAGCTTGCCTGGCACTTTAGATCTGGGTGGAAGGATGTGGTGGTGGGCATAATTGACCCTAGAAACCCAGAGTCTTCCCTGAGGATGTGTTGTGTTGTGGCTAAACAAGGATTAAGTCCTCCTAACTTGGCTATACCTGGGAAACCTTGGCAAGGTGGGTTTAGTGCTGACTTCATCTTTACATGTAATTGTGCTATTAAGAGATCACTCAAAATCCTGATTTTCATTGTCATCCTTGCTTCCAAAGAGACAAATTAACTGGAATTAATTTGAATAAATGCTTATGAAGAATAATTCTTCCTTGTAATTTTCAAGTGTCAAGATTTGTATTGACTAGAAAAATTCTTTTTCATAAATCTAAAATGACAATTTGAATTTCTAAATATTAACACTATGTTGTTAAACAATATGATTGATTGAAGCTATCAACATAACATTTCACAGCTTTATTTGAAAAGAAACAATTTTAAGAATTTTTTTTATTCCAAAACATAGTTGTTCTGATACTTGAAAGTCTAGATAGAAAAAATGTATAAAACACAAAATGACTTTATTACAAGTGTATTAGTGTATGTGTATCAAAATCAACTATAATATCAATTAAATACTGTATTATATATAATTAAGTATAAAGAAGAATTTGTGGGGAGCCTGGGTGGCTCAGTCTGTTAAGCATCTGCCTTTGGCTCAGGTCATGATCCCAGGGTCCTGGGATCAGGCCCTGCATTGGGCTCCCTGCTCAGCAAGGAGTCTGCTTCTCCTTCTCCCTCTGCCTGCCTTTCCCCCGGCTTGTGCACTCTCTCTCTGTCATTCTGTGAAATAAATAAATAAAATATTTTTTCTTAAAAAAAGAAGAATTTGTAATACTTATCATTGTAAAACACAAAGGTTGATTACAAGGACAATATGTAAAAGTCAACTATATTTCCATATAGTAGCAACAAACAGATAGAAAATAAAAACAAACACTATTAACAATAATGTTAAAATATAATTAAATATCTAGGAATAAGTCTACATAAGTTGTGAAGCCCTCTCCACTCACAACTATAAAACATTATTGAGAAAAAGCAAAGAAGACATAAATGTGTTCACAGATTGGAGAAGCATACTATGTTCATAGATTAGAAAACTCATTATTGTTAAAATCTCAATTATCCTCAAAACTACCTATAGATTTAATACAATGCCAGAAAGAGCCCTGTCTTTTTTTTTATTTTATGGGAAATTAAAAGCTGATTCTAAAATTCATGTGGTAATATAAAATACCTAAAATGGCCATAACAATCTTGAAGAATAAAAACAAAGTTGGAGGGCTTACAGTACAAAATATAGACTTTCTATAAAGCTATAGTAATTAGACAGTATGGTATTGGAGTACGAAATATCATTCTAATGGATTCCAATGGGACAGATTAGAGCCAAAAAGTATTCCCATACATATATAGTCACCAAATTTTCCAAAAACAGGTGCTACTGCAACTGGATGGGCAAGAGATAAACTTCTCAACAAAGAACACTGGATTAATTAGATATCTTTTTAGAAAGAAATGAACATTTATTTCTACTTTCTATCATACACAAAAACTGTTTATGAATAATAGTCCTACCTAAGTGTTAAGGTAAAATAACAAAGCTTCTAGATGAAAACAGAAGACAGTATCTTCATGATCTTTAGGCAATGTTTTTTTTTTAAGAGACAGTAAAAAGCATTTACTATAAAATTAAAGATTAGTAAGTGGCTTTTATGAAAATTAACACTTTCTATTTATCAAAAAACACTATTAAGAGAATAAAAAAAAGATCGGGAGAAAATATTTGTAATACACACATCCAACAGTGAACTAGACTTGTACCTACAAGTTATAAAGCACTCTTGCAGATCAATAAGGAAAAACTTTGGATAAACCCAATTAAAAATGGTTTAAAGACTGGAACAGACACATTACAACCAGGTATCCAAATATCCAGTAAGCAAATGAAAAGCTGTTCAACATCATTAGTCATCATGGAATGCGAATAAGAATCCGTCACCATGGCTATTGTGATACGGGTGAACTTGTGGAGTAACTGGAACTGTCATACATTGCTGGTAGGAGTATAATTGACAAAGATTCTGTGAATAACTGTCAGTATCTTGTAAAACTAAACTTATGCCTACCACATGATCTAGCAATTCCTAGACATGATTATAAGAAAAGGCATATACAAGAATATTCATTGCAAAGGCGCCTGGGTGGCTAAGTTGGTTAAGCATCTGCCTTCAGCTCAGGGTCTTGTGATGGAGCCCTGCATTCAGGCTCCCTGCTCAACAGGGAGTTTGCTTCTCCCTCTCCTTCTGCTGCTCCCCCTGCTTGTGCCCTTTCACTCTCTCTCTCCTGTCAAATAAATAAATAAAATCTTTAAAAAAGAAGAATATTCATTGCAGCTTTACCCAACTAAAATATCCATCAACAGTAGAATGAACAAGTATACTGTGGTATATTTATACATTGTAATATTGTAAAGCAGTTAATAGAACAAACTACAGCTACATGAAGTACCTGGATGACTCTCACAGACATGAAAGACTATGATTCTATTTATCTGAAGTTCAAGAACAAAGAAAAATAATTTATGAAATAGAAAAGTTTCAACCTTTTGGAGGGTATTATTTGGAAAGGGGCAAGAGAAAGCTTTCTGAGGTGCTGGGTATGTTCTATATCTCAGTCTTGATGGTGATTTCCATAGATGTGTGTGTGTGTGTGTGTGTGTGTGTGTTCTGTATGTGTCTGTGTGTGAAAAATTCATTGAGCTCAATAAATATGTGTGTTTTAATGTATATATTCTTTTTTTTGGCTTTAGTATTTTTAAATTTTTTTAAATTTTTTATTGTTATGTTAATCACCATACATTACATCATTAGCTTTTAATGTAGTGTTCCATGATTCATTGTTTTTGCATAACACCCAGTGCTCCACGCAGAATGTGCCCTCTTTAATACCCATCACCAGGATAACCCATCCCCCCACCCCCCTCCCCTCTAGAACCCTCAGTTTGTTTTTCAGAGTCCATTGTCTCTCATGGTTCGTCTCCCCCTCTGACTTACTCCCCTTCATTCTTCCCCTCCTGCTATCTTCTTCTTTTTTTTTTTCTTAACATGTATTGCATTATTTGTTTCAGAGGTACAGATCTGTGATTCAACAGTCTTGCACAATTCACAGCACTCACCATAGCACATACCCTCCCCAATGTCTATCACCCGGCCACCCCATCCCTCCCACCCCCCACCACTCCAACAACTCTCAGTTTGTTTCCTGAGATTAAGAATTCCTCATATCAGTGAGGTCGTATGATACATGTCTTTATCTGATTGACTTATTTCACTCAGCATAACACCCTACAGTTCCATCCACATCGTTGCAAATGGCAAGATCTCATTCCTTTTGATGGCTGCATAATATTCCATTGTGTATATATACCACTTCTTCTTTATCCATTCATCTGTCGATGGACATCATGACTCTTTCCACAGTTTGGCTATTGTGGACATTGCTGCTATAAACATTGGGGTGCACGTACCCCTTCGGCTTCCTACATTTCTATCTTTGGGGTAAATACCCAGTAGTGCAATTGCTGGATCGTAGGGTAGCTCTATTTTCAACTGTTTGAGGAATCTCCATACTGTTTTCCAGAGTGGTTGCACCAGCTTGCATTCCACCAACAGTGTAGGAGGGTTCCCCTTTCTCTGCATCCCCGCCAACATGTGTCTGTCGGCCATTTGGATGTCTGCTTTGGGAAAATGTCTGTTCATGTTTTCTGCCCATTTCTTGACTGCATCATTTGTTCTTTGGGTGTTGAGTTTGATAAGTTCTTTATAGATTTTGGATACTAGCCCTTTATCTGATATGTCATTTGCAAATATTTTCTCCCATTCTGTCAGTTGTCTTTTGGTTTTGTGGACTGTTTCTTTTGCTGTGCAAAAGCTTTCTATCTTGATGAAATCCCAATAGTTCATTTTTGCCCTTGCTTCCCTTGCCTTTGGCGATGTTTCTAGGAAGAAGTTGCTGCGCCTGAGGTCGAAGAGGTTGCTTCCTGTGTTCTCCTTTAGGATTTTGATGGACTCCTGTCTCACGTTTAGGTCTTTCAACCATTTAGAGTCTATTTTTGTGTGTGGTGTAAGGAAATGGTCCAATTTCATTCTTCTGCATGTGGTTGTCCAATTTTCCCAACACCATTTGTTGAAGAGACTGTCTTTTTACCATTGGACATTCTTTCCTGCTTTGTCAAAGATGAGTTGACCCTAGAGTTGAGGGTCCATTTCTGGGCTCTCTGTTCTGTTCTATTGATCTATGTGTCTGTTTTTGTGCCAGTACCATACTGTCTTGATGACGACAGCTTTGTAATAGAGCTGGAAGTCTGGAATTGTGATGCCACCAGCTTTGCTTTTCTTTTTCAAGATTCCTCTGGCTATTCGGGGTCTCTTCTGGTTCCATACAAATTTTAGGATTATTTGTTCCCTTTCTTTGAAAAAAGTGGATGGTATTTTGATGGGGATTGCACTGAATGTGTAGATTGCTCTAGGTAGCATTGACATCTTCACAATGTTTGTTCTTCCAATCCATGAGCATGGAACGTTTTTTCAATTCTTTGTGTCTTCTTCAATTTCTTTCATGAGTATTTTTAGTTTTCTGAGTACAGATCCTTTGCCTCTTTGGTTAAATTTATTCCTAGGTATCTTATGGTTTTGGGTGAAATGGGATTGACTCCTTGATTTGTCTCTCTTCTGTCTTGTTGTTGGTGTATGGGAATGCCACTGATTTCTGTGCATTGATTTTATATCCTGCTACTTTACTGAATTCCTGTATGAGTTCTAGTAGTTTTGGGGTGGAGTCTTTTGGGTTTTCCACATACAGTATCATATCATCTGCAAAGAGTGAGAGTTTGACTTCCTCCTTGCCGATTTGGATGCCTTTGATATCTTTTTGTTGTCTGATTGCTGTGGCTAGGACTTCTAATACTATGTTGAATAGCAGTGGTGATAGTGGACATCCCTGCCGCGTTCCTGACCTTACGGGAAAAGCTCTCAGCTTTTCCCCATTGAGAATGATATTCGCTGTAGGTTTTTCATAGATGGCTTTTATGATATTGAGGTATGTACCCTCTATCTCTATATTCTGAAGAGTTTTGATCAAGAAAGGATGCTGTACTTTGTCAAATGCTTTCTGCATCTATTGAGAGGATCATATGATTCTTGTTCTTTCTTTTGTTAATGTATTGTATCACATTGATTGATTTGCGGATGTTGAACCAACCTTGCAGCCCAGGGATATATCCCACCTGGTCATGGTGAATAATCCTTTTTATGTACTGTTGGACCCTATTGGCTAGTATTTTAGTGAGAATTTTTGCATTCATGTTCATCAAGGATATGGGTCTGTAATTCTCCTTTTTGATGGGGTCTTTGTCTGGTTTTGGGATCAAGGTAGTGGTGGCCTCATAAAATGAGTTTGGAAGTTTTCCTTCCATTTCTATTTTTTGGAACAGTGTCAGGAGAATACGTATTAATTCTTCTCTAAATGTTTTGTAGAATTCCCCTGGGAAGAGATCTGGCCCTGGGCTTTTGTTTGTTGGGAGATTTTTGATGACTGCTTCAATTTCCTTAGTGGTTATAGGTCTGTTCAGGTTTTCTATTTCTTCCTGGTTCAATTTTGGTAGTTGATACATTTCTAGGAGTGCACCCATTTCTTCCAGGTTATCTAATTTGCTGGCATAGAGTTGCTCCTAATATGTTCTTATAATTGTTTGTATTTCTTTGGTGTTGGTTGTGATCTCTCCTCTTTCATTCATGATTTTGTTGATTTGGGTCATTTCTCTTTT
>NW_027397066.1:147187064-147188544 GCF_003265705.2 Callorhinus ursinus | reverse complement strand
TGAACAGTTGTGTTTTCATTTTCATTGGTTTCCATGAATTTTTTTAAATCTTCTTTAATTTCCTGGTTGACTCATTCATTCTTTAGTAGGATGCTCTTTAGCCTCCATGTATTTGAGTTCTTTCTGACTTTCCTCTTGTGATTGAGTTCTAGTTTCAAAGCATTGTGGTCTGAAAATATGCAGGGTATAATCCCAATCTTTTGGTACCGGTTGAGACCTGATTTGTGACCTAAGATGTGATCAATTCTGGAGAATGTTCCTTGGGCACTAGAGAAGAATGTGTATTCTGTTGCTTTGGGATGGAATGTTCTGATTATGTCTGTGAAGTCCATTTGGTCCAATGTTTCATTTAAAGTCTTTATTTCCTTGTTGATCTTTTGCCTTGATGATCTGTCCATTTCAGTCAGGGGGGTGTTAAAGTCCCTATTATTGTATTGTTGTCAATATGTTCCTTTGCTTTTGTTATTAATTTCCTTATAAAATTGGCTGCTCCCATGTTAGGGGCATAGATATTTACAACTGTTAGATTTTCCTGTTGGATAGACCCTTTAAGTAGGATATAGTGTCCTTCTTCATCTCTTATTATAGTCTTTGTTTTAAAATCTAATTTGTCTGATCTAAGGATTGCCACCCCAGCTCTCTTTTGGTGTCCATTAGCATGGTAAATGGTTTTCCACCCCCTCACTTTCAATCTGGGGGTGTCTTTGGGTCTAAAATGAGTCTCTTGCAGACAGCATATTGATGGGTCTTGTTTTTTAATCCAATGTGTTAGCCTGTGTCTTTTTTTGGGGCATTAGCCCATTTACATTCAAGGTAAATATTGAAAGATATGAATTTAGTGCCATTGTATTGTTTGTAATGTGACTGTTACTGTATATTGTCTCTGTTCCTTTCTGGTCTATGCTGCTTTTAGGCTCTGTCTTTGCTTAGAGGACCCCTTTCAATATTTCTTGTGGGGCTGGTTCGTGTTTGCAAATTCCTTTAGTTGTTGTTTGTCCTGGAAGCTTTTTATCTCTCCTTCTATTTTCAATGACAGCCTAGCTGGATATAGTATTCTTGGCTACATATTTTTCTCGTTTTGTGCTCTGAAGATATCATGCCAGTCCTTTCTGGCCTGCCAGGTCTCTGTGGATAGGTCTGTTGCCAATCTCATGTTTCTACCATTGTATGTTACATATCTCTTCTCCCAAGCTGCTTTCAGGATTTTCTCTTTGTCTCTGAGACTCGTAAGTTTTACTATTAGATTTCGGGGTGTTGACCTATTTTTATTGATTTTGAGAGGGGTTCTCTGTGCCTCCTGGATTTTGATGCCTGTTTCCTTCCCCACATTAGGGAAGTTCTCTGCTATAATTTGCTCCAATATACCTTCTGCCCTTCTCTCTCTTTCTTCTTCTTCTGGGATCCCAATTATTCTAATGTTGTTTCATCTTATTGTATCGCTTATCTCTCGAATTCTGCCCTCGTGATCCTGTAGTTGTTT